>NW_027281209.1:0-2500 GCF_046629955.1 Centroberyx affinis | reverse complement strand
ATCCGGAGCCCTGTCTCAAGAAAAAAAAAGGCTTACAGCACCTGGTATTCCCAGGCGGTCTCCCATCCAAGTACTAACCAGGCCCGAACCTGCTTAGCTTCCGAGATCTGACGAGATCGGGCGCGCTCAGGTTGGTGTGGCCGTAAGCCACAGACGGACTAACAGAAGGGCCTTTTATAGATGGCAAGACCAACCTTCAACAAACAGCGGAAGGAGAGCGCAAAGGCCAGGCTCCCAAACAACAAGCGGAGGCAACATGTTGCAGCTAGCTAGCAAGCGCGGCCGCTTGTCAGCTCTGCAATCCGGAGCCCTGTCTCAAGAAAAAAAAAGGCTTACAGCACCTGGTATTCCCAGGCGGTCTCCCATCCAAGTACTAACCAGGCCCGAACCTGCTTAGCTTCCGAGATCTGACGAGATCGGGCGCGCTCAGGTTGGTGTGGCCGTAAGCCACAGACGGACTAACAGAAGGGCCTTTTATAGATGGCAAGACCAACCTTCAACAAACAGCGGAAGGAGAGCCCAAACAACAAGCGGAGGCAACATGTTGCAGCTAGCTAGCAAGCGCGGCCGCTTGTCAGCTCTGCAATCCGGAGCCCTGTCTCAAGAAAAAAAAAGGCTTACAGCACCTGGTATTCCCAGGCGGTCTCCCATCCAAGTACTAACCAGGCCCGAACCTGCTTAGCTTCCGAGATCTGACGAGATCGGGCGCGCTCAGGTTGGTGTGGCCGTAAGCCACAGACGGACTAACAGAAGGGCCTTTTATAGATGGCAAGACCAACCTTCAACAAACAGCGGAAGGAGAGCCCAAACAACAAGCGGAGGCAACATGTTGCAGCTAGCTAGCAAGCGCGGCCGCTTGTCAGCTCTGCAATCCGGAGCCCTGTCTCAAGAAAAAAAAAGGCTTACAGCACCTGGTATTCCCAGGCGGTCTCCCATCCAAGTACTAACCAGGCCCGAACCTGCTTAGCTTCCGAGATCTGACGAGATCGGGCGCGCTCAGGTTGGTGTGGCCGTAAGCCACAGACGGACTAACAGAAGGGCCTTTTATAGATGGCAAGACCAACCTTCAACAAACAGCGGAAGGAGAGCGCAAAGGCCAGGCTCCCAAACAACAAGCGGAGGCAACATGTTGCAGCTAGCTAGCAAGCGCGGCCGCTTGTCAGCTCTGCAATCCGGAGCCCTGTCTCAAGAAAAAAAAAGGCTTACAGCACCTGGTATTCCCAGGCGGTCTCCCATCCAAGTACTAACCAGGCCCGAACCTGCTTAGCTTCCGAGATCTGACGAGATCGGGCGCGCTCAGGTTGGTGTGGCCGTAAGCCACAGACGGACTAACAGAAGGGCCTTTTATAGATGGCAAGACCAACCTTCAACAAACAGCGGAAGGAGAGCGCAAAGGCCAGGCTCCCAAACAACAAGCGGAGGCAACATGTTGCAGCTAGCTAGCAAGCGCGGCCGCTTGTCAGCTCTGCAATCCGGAGCCCTGTCTCAAGAAAAAAAAAGGCTTACAGCACCTGGTATTCCCAGGCGGTCTCCCATCCAAGTACTAACCAGGCCCGAATCTGCTTAGCTTCCGAGATCTGACGAGATCGGGCGCGCTCAGGTTGGTGTGGCCGTAAGCCACAGAGGGACTAACAGAAGGGCCTTTTATAGATGGCAAGACCAACCTTCAACAAACAGCGGAAGGAGAGCCCAAACAACAAGCGGAGGCAACATGTTGCAGCTAGCTAGCAAGCGCGGCCGCTTGTCAGCTCTGCAATCCGGAGCCCTGTCTCAAGAAAAAAAAAGGCTTACAGCACCTGGTATTCCCAGGCGGTCTCCCATCCAAGTACTAACCAGGCCCGAACCTGCTTAGCTTCCGAGATCTGACGAGATCGGGCGCGCTCAGGTTGGTGTGGCCGTAAGCCACAGACGGACTAACAGAAGGGCCTTTTATAGATGGCAAGACCAACCTTCAACAAACAGCGGAAGGAGAGCGCAAAGGCCAGGCTCCCAAACAACAAGCGGAGGCAACATGTTGCAGCTAGCTAGCAAGCGCAGCCGCTTGTCAGCTCTGCAATCCGGAGCCCTGTCTCAAGAAAAAAAAAGGCTTACAGCACCTGGTATTCCCAGGCGGTCTCCCATCCAAGTACTAACCAGGCCCGAACCTGCTTAGCTTCCGAGATCTGACGAGATCGGGCGCGCTCAGGTTGGTGTGGCCGTAAGCCACAGACGGACTAACAGAAGGGCCTTTTATAGATGGCAAGACCAACCTTCAACAAACAGCGGAAGGAGAGCCCAAACAACAAGCGGAGGCAACATGTTGCAGCTAGCTAGCAAGCGCGGCCGCTTGTCAGCTCTGCAATCCGGAGCCCTGTCTCAAGAAAAAAAAAGGCTTACAGCACCTGGTATTCCCAGGCGGTCTCCCATCCAAGTACTAACCAGGCCCGAACCTGCTTAGCTTCCGAGATCTGACGAGATCGGGCGCGCTCAGGTTGGTGTGGCCGTAAGCCACAGACGGACT
>NW_027281208.1:0-150826 GCF_046629955.1 Centroberyx affinis | reverse complement strand
CCGATATCAATACTCGAAATACGAAATGTGCTTTGGTGTAATATTAAACTTTTCTGGTGGGAGGAAATATGTCTCCTGACAAGTGAAAAGTGCAGCTACTGTTTAGAAAAGGAGCCTACCAAATTCTTCTTTACCTGTTAACCTATTCTGAATAAGACATTTTAATCTATTAACATATTCTGAATAAGACATTTTAATCTATTAACATATTCTGAATAAGACTTTTTAATCTATTAACATATTCTGAATTAACCGTTTTATCTTTTAACCTATTCTGAATAAGACATTTTAATCTATTAACATATTCTGAATAAGACATTTTAATCTATTAACATATTCTGAATAAGACTTTTTAATCTATTAACATATTCTGAATTAACCGTTTTATCTTTTAACCTATTCTGAATAAGACATTTTAATCTATTAACATATTCTGAATTAACCGTTTTATCTTTTAACCTATTCTGAATAAACTGTTGTTATCTGTTAACCTATTCAGAACTGTTTTTGAGTCAATCAATAAGCTGTTTGACCTGTGTAAAAAAAAAAAAAAGTATATAAGTTGCAGTATATCCTCTGGTCTATGTTATGCAGCATATTTCTTATTATGATTTATACTCATATATTTTTATTTGACTGATCACCGATACAATAGTCAGTGCATAACTTTATCAAATCGAGTTAAACACAATTGATGCCCTTCTTTTTTTTATAATTGTTTTATAATAGGCAGCATGGTATTTGTATCAGCCGATTTACTTCATAAAGTACTCAGTAATCATATTGGTTATAAAAGAAAAAAAAAACAAATGCACACTGGGCTTTCTTTCTATTCCACTAGTTTACTCCACTTCACTTTCTCTTTCCCCATCAGCAGATATGGACACAAACATAAACCCTCCTTGCACGTGATCCTGTTTACTGGCAGATTTTGCAGTCGGTGTATGATATCATGGGTAGAGATATTTGTTCCAAACGTGGCTTTTAGCCTTGGTAACTCCAGGCCCTCTCACTCCTGGAGTGAAGATCAAACTGAATTGCATCTTTCCAATATGAAAGATATTAATAACTCTTGGTTGTTTGGATGGCAGATGGCGGCACAGTAGTATTATATTTAAGGTATCTGTCAAAAAATGCTGTTAATGCTGTTTCCACCGACTTCTGATTAAGTCAGGATGCGGTGTAAAGTTCTGAAAAGATCACCTTAGGCAGCCAAGAATCTAAATCGCACAAGTGGTTCAGATCCAGCATCCTTCACTGTAATTGTACCCATGTTACTACGCTAGCTAAATCTTTGGCAGAACACAGATATGTAGAAATAGAGTTCATTGGTGGGTACATGGATACAAGAATATTCAAGAGCGGGTTACTAAATGGCAAATCAACACTAAATCACACAAAACAGAAAGGTGTTTTGTATCATCTGTCAAAGGCTAAATACCTGCTTTGGCATCACTGATTGGGTTGTGTCCAGAAGTGCAACATGCTTTAAAGTTTCAACCCATAGAGAGCAGTGCAACAACACTTTCTGCCTTATGTGATTTAGTGTTGACCTGCTCTGGGATATGAGCCAGTATCCAGAATACTGTGTGCATGTAAACACAGCCATTATAGTAAAATGATCAGTTGGTTTTTTTTGTTACCTGCAGGACAGTAGTTCCAGGCTCCACCTCCACTGGTTTCCCATCCACAAACACTTCCACCATGTTACTGGCAGCACGCACTGGGGTACGCACTGAAATGGGATACACAAAGAAGGCCAAAGTTATTAAAAGCAACTGGAACTTCACCAATGAGAACACTAAGTAATGAAAAAACATGTTTTTCCCCAACTGGAATTTAAATAAAATAAAAGGAGGAAAAAACTTAAATAGAACTCAAAATACATTCTGTATCCACAAAAGTGAGACAAAAATAAAAGTCATCTTGAAATTATTTAGAACTAGCAATATATTTATTAGTACTATGAACATCCTATGATGATTCTCCAATAATGCATACTTGCACATTCCTTCTTTAATATTAGTCATACATATGTAATACCTACTTCTGACACGTTCTGATCGAACCTCGCCATCAAAGTAATAAAAAAAAAAAGTGAAACCAATAAGAGTAAAACTATAAAATCAGAAACCTAAACTAGGAAACAATGCCTGGCATACTGAAATATAACTAATTATTATAACTGAAAATTGATAATAAAATCAAAATATGTCAAAGTAATGCAAATGGAACTATAACAACTGTTACATAGGCAATACACTGCCTTTAACATACATAATTGAGATACGTCATATTTCACCTTGACTCCTGTGATGACTTTGATCCAACAAAACACAAACTAAAGTGACTGATTCCTTCCCTGCCTACAAAAGTCGTTCTCTGTAATGGATGCAATTTAAAATGTAGCCATGTATAATACTTCATACTACTTCATAATACTATTATGATACATCTAAACATTAAGCAAAAGCAAAATTACTAATTTCAAAAATATACTTAAAAAGAACAACAAGTACACAGAGATGCTACTAAATTAAAGTGAAGTAATTGGTTACCTTCTTGACACTGAGACACACACAGTGACACACACACACACACACACACACACACACACAGGTCTTACCACTGTTACATGGAGCCAGGCTGCCCTTGGCTGCTCCAGCCAGAGCTCGCCCGACGGTCGGCAGACGCAACATGACGCTGGAAGTGGAAAAGAGAGAGAAAGCACCCTGTAACAGCCAGGTATGGAGTAGGAATGAACCTAGATCCAGTTAAGTGAATACGCCAAACTCCATTCAAAAAGCTGTCGATCTAAAGTGGCTTTGCTTGTCCGCAAACTTGTACACACCGTAAAACATGGCTTAAGACTTTTTCTGAATTGCAAGGACCAACTCTTCAATTCGGCATGAATCCAAAGGCGAGATGTGAAAACACTAAGCAGCATTTATTACAATAAATCCCAACGTGGTAGCATCAGCATCCAAAACTGGACGCTACCGCACTAGTTGATGTTGAAATGTTATTGGAATGAGTGCTGCTTGATGTACTGGGTGTGTGCCGAATTGTAGAGTGACTCGGGACGATAAGTAAAAAGCATTTTACGAGGTGTGTACGTTTGCAGATACGCATGATAACATTAAACTGCCAGATTTGTCAATGCAGATTGGCTTATGATCTCCATACAGCAGTATGTGCTAACGTAGCTAGTTATAGCTAGCTTAGTAGCTGTCACTGTCAACAACAACAGTCAAGTCCTACTGAGCCACGGGCATCTAGCTGACATGTCAATAAATCTTCCACAGAAATACAGACTGTTTTGCAAACTGCCAAAACACACACATTGAGGTAAGGCAACTGCTGGCGAGCAAGCTAAGCAGCATGCACTGAGTTAACCTACCAATCTGACTCCTTGCTTGCAAGCTAGCATAACGTTAGCTCAGAGTACTACTCAAGGACACGGGCACTGCACTGCTGGAATAACCCCACAAGGTTACAAAGTCAAATACAACGCGTTCCCCGCGTGCTGCAATTAAGCAATGTGAGGGGTTTCCACGTCTATAACTGGATAACGTGTTTCTGGTTCTTACCTTGTCGCTATTTGGCCTTCTTGACCAGAACAGCGGTGATCTGGGGAATACAACCAATATTAGCTATGGCGAAACTAGCGGAAGTAGCTGCGTATTACTTCCGTTTGAAATTAACTTCGCTCTCAAACTTCACAATAAAAGTTTACATTTCCATTTGCGCGTTCTCAGAGAGGCACAATTCACAGATAGCAGAGATCTACAGTATCTATGAATGCAACATACATCTACAGAGCAGAAATAGTATTTTGTATGTATCTGTATTGAAATACTACTACAAGCACAGACAATTTAAAGCCTGTTGGACTCAATTCATTTGCTATTAACACACACACATGCGGTGAAATCCACCTGTTATATCTCTATGGTTTACCCATCTAATTATCTGTGGAGGAGCGTTTATCCTCCTTTTTAGGCTGGAATAAATCTCTGTAATGTAAATGCATGGTATACATCATAGTAAGTTGCATCAAATCGGTGTATGTTATACGAGGGTAGAGTATTTTAAGGAAAGGCATAAAGCCATACTTTTCTAAAAATAGAATTAATTGGACTTTCGTCGCGAACTACATTTCCCATGATCGACAGCGCGTTGCCGGAAGTAGCGACGTGTTCAGTTTAGCGACAGTTCAGGAAGCATCTTCAGGATTCTCGGATAACCAGCAAGAAGAGTTGGTGCTTTCTCCTGCGAAGGAGTTTAGCCAAACAGGTAAAAGCATTTCAGAGAAATTAAATTCATTTTACGCATTATAATAAAGTCAATGCTGCATCTGTCCCAACACCTACAATTACAAACGAGACTGACTAGGCCTTCTCAGCTCTGACGAATGGACTAGTTAGCAACAAGCTAACTGTGTGAGCAAACACAACATTGACTAAGCTAATAAACTATCAGTACTTGTAGAGGGTGAATTAGCTAACTTGGATATTGCGCAGGCAGTAATGTAGCTCATTGGTTGGTTCATATACGAACAAATACACGTAGGCATATATAATTTTTTGATGTAATCGACTGCTAGCTTTGGTTTAGCCTGTATGTTGCTGTGTTGACATGTCAACAAATGTGTCATATAGTATGTTTAAGATATTCTCTGGCGTATAGTTAACGTTAGACTCGCATTAGTGATAGCAAGTTAATGGGTAGTATGTATTCTAAGTTCATGAAAATATCTAAAAATTGATATTGAACCACATGTCAAGTTGTAAACCTAACCACAGGATTTGTCGTGATAGTAACCCCGCTGGGACTGGCACTAACGTGACACTGCGTGGGACAGGAATGTTGCGTTCAAGCAAGCTAAAAACAATTTGTATGTCTGTATGTCAGCTCACCTAAATGCTGTTCCATTCATTCTGAATGTTCTGCCTTTTCTAACAAAGCCCTTTCAGCTGTGGTAAAATCTAGCATTCACCTAGAACCCGATACGTTCCCTTCTCTCTTGTATGTAGCCAGAACGGCCTCAAGGTGTTACCGCTATTCACTTGCATTTACTTAAACCTCGAGTTTCAACATGACTCATTTAAAACTACGGAGGAGATCCTGACCTCATACTATGCAGCAAGAAGTGGCTGGGCCAAAAGCCTTCCTGATACTGTACCAGCTACTGTACTAGCCCCATTACTAGCTAGTAACGGCACGTCCAGATCAACGCCATCTAGCGTCCCTTTGGGGCTGAGCATATACAAAGCAGATACTGTATATGTGAAAAGTAGAAAGTCAGAAGATCAATGTTGTTGTTAAAATCAACTTAGAACATCTCACAAACTGAGAACTCAATGTCTGAGTCCACTTTTCACCTTACTATGCACATTTTGTTCTGAGCATGCACAGACCAAATTTCAAAATAAAAGTACCGGTTGGACTAAACATGCAAATCTAAACTAACTATCTAAACATGCAAAGGCTGCAATGCTGTATCACACAGTTCTATTTATGCAGATATAAATGCAGATGTATTGCAGTGACATCCTCAGGCCATTCGGACTATCTTGTGTGGAGAGAATATCATGCCAAATGATTTTTGAATGGAGTTTGGTGTGACTTTCTCCCCATACAAGAGAGAATGTAATGTAATGGGTCTAGGTACAGCAGGCCTACCTTACTTTCTTTTCCCACCGTCTTCCACGTTTTCCCCATCTATCCTCACCCACCTCCCTTCCCATCCACCCCCTCTCCTAATGTGTTTTCCAGCGCCATGTTGCCGACCACCTCGCAGCAGGGCAACGGCGCCCTCAGCTCCAGAGACGCCGCGCGCCACACGGCGGGCGCCAAGCGCTACAAGTACCTGCGGCGGCTGCTCCACTTCAAGCAGATGGACTTCGAGTTCGCCCTGTGGCAGATGCTTTACCTGTTCACCTCGCCGCAGAGGGTCTACCGCAACTTCCACTACAGGAAACAGACCAAGGACCAGTGGGCCAGGGACGATCCCGCTTTCCTGGTGGTGCTCAGCATCTGGCTATGTGGTGAGGCTGTACTCTGTCTTCCTCGTGTGTTTGGTTGTTTCTTTTATTCGCCCATTCATTCTTTCATACAACAGATGCTACAACATTCACACACATGATTTAGGTACAGATTCTGAAATAGATTTTCAAAATCTGAGAAAGGCAAGGCGATATTTTGCATACATTTTTAGCATTTAGTCTTACAAATCTCATTGCTTCACACAGTACAAGTTAAAGGAAAGGTGTGACCTAGCAAAAAGTTGATCATTTTGTACACAACAAAAAAGAGAAAAGGGGTTGTGTAATTGAATAGAAAGGAAAGGTTTGCATATCTTTACTTTGACGTTTGATAATTAATGCATAGATGGAAGATCCCTTCCTAAAAGCTTGCTAAATAAATATTTACAGTTGCTCCAGGCCAAAATTGTTATGTAAAAACACACTCATCGGCCTACAGCTGTTCATTGTTGACAGCAGCATTCATTCACTCATCCTCCCTCTCTCTCTCTCGTTTATTCATCCTTTCTCTCCCTCTGTCCCTGTGCAGTGTCGACAATAGGCTTTGGCCTGGTGCTGGACATGGGTTTCTTCGAGACCCTGAAGCTGCTGCTGTGGGTGGTCTTCATTGACTGTATCGGGGTTGGCCTGCTCATATCCACCCTCATGTGGTGAGTGGCAGGTTTGGTGACCACTGATGGAACCAAATGCACGGCTGAATGTAACGCATTACATGTTCCTTGAGCACAGATGCATCTCCAGCTACTCATTTTAACCACTGGAGGGCGAACTGAGCCAGGTTTAGTGAGATAAATACTGAGCCAGGTTTAGTGAGATAAATACTGAATGTCATACAGTGCCTTAAAGTGCAAAACCTCAACTACATCTGACTTTGAATATAGAACATACTCAAATTGTGGGGTGCAGATGATTTTAAAACATAGATCCTGTGAAAACCTGGACTATAAAATGGACTTGTATGGATCTTTATGTGAAATCTGAATTGTTCTCTCTCTCATAGGGTGATCACCAACAAGTACCTGCTGAAACACCCCAGTAAAGACTACGATGTGGAGTGGGGCTACGCATTTGATGTTCACCTCAACGCTTTCTACCCCCTGCTAGTCATCCTGCACTTCCTACAGCTCTTCTTCATCAACCGTGAGTGGTAGACTGTGCCTTTGTGTGTGTGTGTGTGTGTGTCACTTATTACTTGTTTTGAAGGTCCCATACTATTCCCTGTTCCCTTTTCATGATTTTGTTTTCAAATGATGTTTTTTAAATCTAAAATATTAGGCTAATAGGTTTTTCTCTCATTTAAAGCAAAGGGCCATTGTTAGCTTGTGGCAAATGGTGCCCGTTGTTTTGAATGAGCAATGCTAATGATCCTAGCTGTTTTGGGGTTGTAAGGAGAAATAATGAAACTTTATAACTACACTAAAATTCAAAATGTCATGGTATTGGTACTAACGTGGTAGTGATAATCAGACCTAAGATCAGTTTTTACTATAATACTATATTACTTTAATAGTACTATTTTTCACAAAGTATTAATATACAAACAAGAACCTCATTCATCTGCACTCCATATCCTAGTTGTTGGATAATGAGTGAAATGGTTGGGAAAGCAGTATTTTCCCTGTTAAAAAATTCATTGCAACAGTAATGATATTTTAGAATATTCACAACAGATTATTGAAAAGGTTTAAAACAGTTATCAGGTGAATTTAGGATGCATACATTTGAGACTAATGAACTTCCTGCACAAAGAGCTTGGATTATATCTACAGATTATATCTTCAGCCACTGTGGTGACAAACCCAGACTTGGCTTAGTGGATGTAATCTTGTTATTCATGCTTTCTTATTTTGTTGTGTGTTTCAGATATCGTGGTGATAAACTCAGACTGGTTCCTGGGTTACTTTGTAGGGAACAGTCTGTGGCTGATAGCCATCGGGTATTATCTCTACATCACCTTCTTAGGGTACAACGGTGAGTCCTTCACATTTAAGTACACTGAGTTAAATTGTACTTGGAGTTTTGTCAAAGAAAATTTGCAAAAGAACCAGTGTACATTGGGCCTATATTGGCCTTTGATCAAAAATCAGATGTGATCCAGTCAGTGTGGTTCTCCTCTGATATGATGGATATGATGCAGTTTGATTGATTACATATTTATTGTAGAATTGATCAATACTACACTGGTTGTCTATGGGATCTTAACATGAACTGATTCTAATGAGACATTTTGAATGGATTCCACGAAGTATGCCAAAAAATATATTGTCCCATGATGGTCTAAATGCTGTTTCAGAGGCTTTTCCTCCCCATCAAGAATACAATTCTGGGGGAAACACTGAATACTTGGAATATTTTGACGTTTTTGACAGGAAAATGGTCAAATTTAAAGATCTTGAATATCACCTATGGGCTCAAGGTGGTGGAGATAAACAATCCGCTTTTCATCGTCTCTTCTCCACACAGCACTACCTTTCCTGAAGAACACCGTGGTGCTGCTGTACCCCTTCGCCCTCCTCGGCCTCATCTACATCCTGTCCATCTCGCTGGGCTGGAACTTCACGCAGGGACTCTGCTGGTTCTACAAGTACCGAGTCCAGTAAGACCCAGCGCGGCTTACCGAGGGTGGGACCCGGACCGACTCGCGAATCGACTCTCAACTCGCTCCCAGCTGACACATTCCCAGTTGGCTGTCAGTCAATATCTGACCGAGTGCTACTCAACCTCCTGCTTGACTCTCAGTAAACTGGGACACTGGGTGGTTCTTAGTTGATTCTCAGTTTACTCCCGGTTCACTTGCGGTGAACTGGTTGACTCTTAATCGACTCTGAGTTGATTTTCTGTTTGGCTCTCATGTTGAGCTGGAACTGCAAAGTCAGTGGACGGCAATTAGTTTGGACTAGTTGTGGAAACCAGAGGACAGATGCAGATAACAGCTTTTATTGTTGTTCTTTTGTATGATTTGTAAATAGTATTCTGGCCGGTTGTAATATACACACCACGGATTGTTTCTGAAGAGGAAAAGCTTGCTATTATTTTGTTCGGTTTTCTTAAAAAAAAAAAAGACTTAAAATACTTTAAATCCTGCTTATTGAGGAGAAAAAGAGGGAAGAGGAGGAGAGTGGGATGCGAGTGAGTGACTTTCTTTGGGCGTAGCTGTTTTCTCAAAGTGTAGGCCTACATTCCAAAGCACTTTCAATAAAAAGGTTTTATCTTAAGTTGGAATTGCCTCAGTGGACTCAGTTTTATTGCCTGTATTAATAAATGTGATCCATGTGTCCCTGGTAGATCTGTATCTACCCAATCTGTACTGCGCCTAATTCCCAGCAGAGGTTTGCTGAGCCAGTTTATGTACAGAAGTGCCAGAAAACCATCATATGTGGCCAACGGATGGATTTTCATTGGCAGAAGACGAAAAGGACTGGATGTTTCTGGGGAATAATTTATGATTTGCTCCATTTACGAGGCACATTCCTTTGCAGGACTCTCCTCAAGGTTATGTAACAAGATAATAAACTACTCTTTTGTTAGACTTTGTCATTACCTCCGCCAAGGAGGTTATGTTTTCGGTGCCGTTTGTTTGTTTGTTTGTTTGTCTGTTAGCAGGATTACGGAAAAACTACTGGCCCGATTTTCGTGAAACTTGGTGGAAGGGTGTAGCATGGGCCAAGGAAGAACCCATTAAATTTTGGAGCGGATCCGGATCCGACTCACGAACAAGCAATAATAGCACGAACCTTGGCGGAGGTCTGCGCTCTCCGAGTGCCCTTCTAGTTGATTTATGTGGTGGAACATGTAAAAATTTAAATAGATACATAGTTAGCCAATTCATGTTTTAATCTTTTATCTTCATATATTATGCATCTTTATGAAGAGAAATTCTTCACTTGCTTCATTCACAGTTCACTATGGCTTCAGTCAGTCCATTGCATCTTCATGAAAATCCCTTGCTAGTGTGTCCTCTATGGTTCTTCAGAATAGAGAGCCTAAGTCCCTCCCCTTCCGCTGTCCCCCATGCGACTTTCTTGACTTGCAAAATTATCTTTTAAATTGACAAAACATCATATGTGTAAGTCATGGCACAATTCAAACGGGATCAAACAATTATTTGTCTCTCGCCGTTGACTACCGTATATATATTTTTTAAGAAATAAGGTCCCATGGTGGTCCACCGGAAGGGGAGGGACTTAGGCTCTCTACGTAAAAGCCTCTCTTATTGTTAATGATTGTACTCTGCACTCTCCAAGCTTCATTCTAGGCAAGTGTACCCACTGCAAGAATGCAGTTCTCGAATATAGACAACTGTTCAACGGAAAAAGCATGGGAAAACTAAAGGTGCATTCCTTTCTGATTATGCAATAGTGCAGATGGCTCCAACATACAGGCTGTCAAACCTTTCAGCACCACAGTCCTGAAGTGGAACCCAGAGGCCAAAGCACTCTGAACCTGGAGGCCTTAAGGTGTCAGAGTGACGCTTTTGACACATACAGGACTTTGCAAAGAGACCTGCTTTCCAAAGAAGACCAATTGTGAGTTAAAGCAGCCTTCGTTGTAAGTATACCACCACTTTGAGGGAGGTAGAGATAAATACTACCTGTACAACAACGAGGCTGTCAGGCTTGCCAAGTCCCAGTACCAGAGCAGACTGCAGAGTCAGTTTGCCAAGAATGACTCAAGCTCGTTCTCTTGTCGTTTTGTATGCCAGCACTCCTCCCTAACCTGCACAACAGTTGCATCAGTCCCCATCACAGAGGAGCAGGTGTGAAGACGTTGCCAACAGCAGAGAATCAGGAAAGATGCGAGACCTGATGGGAGAGTCACCTGGAACCTTCCTTGCACCGACCAGACGGGCCTAGTGTTTATCTCAGGGTTCCTACGCAGGTCTGGAAAGTCTAGAAAAGTATTAAAAATGAATTTGATCATTTCCAGGTCTTGAATAGTTTGGGAATTTGACCAAATGTCTGGAAAGTATGGAAAATGTTGTGGTTCAGGTCAGATACACACATAATTCTAGCTTTTATGTTGTTGTAGAGCCACTTTGAGTCCACAGTTTTTGTTGATGTGAAGAATAATGTTCAGATAGAGGGACGCTCTTATTACCCAGCTGCTGTCAGCATGCATTATATCAAATACAGACCAAAATCAAATCCAGTCAAGAACATAGGGTCTGGGAAAAATATGGAATTTTAAAATGGAAACCGTGTAGGAACCCTGCCAATCATCTCACATATTCTGATGTTTGTCTCTGTGAAGAACAGTCTTCATCTATACAGTGATATGACCTAGTTAGCAGGGGCAAGATGTCTATCTGCGTAAATCATATTGAACACCAGACAAAATCTTCAAAACAAATCAAGGTCTGGAAAAAGTATGGAATTTTTTTAATTCCCTGTTATCTATATATGAGCATTCCCAGTCCATAAGCACAGGCCCTGTCTTTTTTCTTTTATCCACTATCAATCCTCTTCCTAAAAATGATAAAGGTACATGCCGCAGTGACTTAAAGGATAAGTTTGGCAATTTTTAAACTATATATTATTTGTCTCTTACATACAGTACCTGTAGTACTTGGACCCACAGACAATATTTACTCCAGAGTCAGATGTTGGTTGGAATGGTGAGCTTCGTTGCCTCTTGCTGCTAACACTGAGTCCAAATGGGGTTTGTCAGAATATCTCCAAAAACTATTAGACTATTGAGTGGGAGGTGAAGCACCACAGGTGAATAGGGGAAAAAACCTTTCACCCTATCAGAATGAAATTTTACACATTGAATATGGACACAAACACTTTTATTTCAGTGGATAAAGTCAGACAGAGAAAGCGAGAGATTATATAGAGTGTACCAGTGATCTCCATTTTGGCTCATTTGTTTATGGTATTGATGCCAAGGTATCACAATTAATTTATCAATGATATATTGATGTTTAAACCCACCAATCTGTGAATGACTACTCACCATCTAATAGACATGTGAGGTCTTCTTGTCCTTGTTACCATGTCAGTCAGTGTGTACTGTGAAACGTCAGATGTTTCAAGTTTTTTTTATTGGTTCAGAAAATCAATCTATTTGTGCTTTTATGATGTAAGTGATGGTTCCCCTTCTTATATAAAAATCATTCTCATATGATTTTCTGTCAGTGATTTATCAGGGTGAGTCGCTCCACCCAGAGAGCATAATGCTTAAAAGAACTTAACGTGTGCTGGTATTAATAAGAGTTTTATTGTCATCTGGTGTAATGGTTAAAAAGCCTTTCCAGCCCGCCAAGAGGAAGTTCCTGAGGGAAATAGTGGCATTCCGTGGAAAATAATCTGCCTCAGTGTAACCACACTACTTCAGCGCGTCCATCAGCATCTTCTTGAACTTTTCCAGGTCAACCGTCTTCATGATGATGGCCTTGTGCTGCTTCTTCAGCAGCTCCAGGTGATCCAGCACCATCATGCCTCGGGTGTAGGTCCCCTCCAACTCCACTGTCACTGCCACCTGGGGGAGGAAGAGGATATTCAACATTTGCACCGCTCTCCATCGCCCTAACTCTTGTCACATGTTCAGATAAGCGAGTATGCCCGTGTCTAATGAAGAGTTAAACTGGGAGATCTGTGTGTTTTTTCCAACCTTTTTTATTTGGTTTGTTTGTGGTGCCAAGCACTCATTGCTGTGGTGTTTTTCTTTGTCTATATTTTTCCCAGGGAACAGCTACCAGACACCGGGTGTTTAGAACAGCAAATGGAAAAGCTTTCATGAACTGGATATAGGCTGAATCACTGTTGTGTTACAGAAAGTAGTAAAATGGACATTTCTTCATATGAAAATGCCGCGGATTATCAAAAACAGATGCGTTAAACTTGACAGCATTTCCACTTTTCGAATACTGCATCTATCTCACATTTTAAGAAGAAATGGATTCCCTCATTCTGGGACATTCATATCCACACCTGTTCCTTTGACTAATCCAACTGAGATGAAGATCTAATTCTAGCAAAACAGACATCTATTTATATAAAAATGTTGTTTATTACTGTAAGCGCCTTGCTCAGGTACAGTACTTGAATAGCCATGTACAGTATGTATGTTGTATTGCTGAAAAGGACATTGTTAATAAAAGCCATAGATGTTCACCTGTTCGCTCTCTGTCACAAATGTGTCGTCGATGGCAGCAACCATGGCGTAGGTGTCACATGAAGTGAAACCAGCTCCTGCCACCAGCTCCTTTTGATACCTCTCAGTCCGGATCATCTGCAATAACAAAAATACAACATTACAACTTTACTTAACTAACCTAATTTTGGTTTGACGTCTGTAAACAGGTAAGGTCATACTCTTAATTATGAGAAACATACACTTTTGATATCAACAAAAGCATGGCAGCAAGTACTTACTATTCCTATTCAGATCATCATTTCTTTCCGACTATTACAAGTAACTTATTCTGTTAATTGGTTTATTCATGGCCAATAAACATTCTAAATAGGTCATCAGTGATTGGACGATTACACTGTTAAAAAATCTGAACTGACCCCAGAAAACCTGTTTGCTGCATCCATAATTTTTAGCATGGCAGGTAATGATTGAATACATTGGAAATACAGCTGTATAAGTACAAATGGCCTACTATCTCTCAACACAGTGTAGTATATGCTAAAGTGTTAGCATGGAACACTAAAGCCAGTGATCTACTGGGGACACCATGTATGATTTTGGTGTCTGTGTTGTCATTAATTAAGTTGACCAGTGGGACAATCTACCAAACACTGTGTATAACTGTACTGGGAGTATGGCCAATAGCCAAGTTACTTGCAATCTGGCATGACACCATACATGATGCCTTTGCATGTAGTTGCACTTTCAAAATGTAATCTGTTAAAGATTAGATACTGCCTGCTAAAAATTGTAATTAGAAACACGTCATACAGTAGATGTCAAAACAAATTTTGATTCCACTTTACAGACTGTATTTTGAATAGCATTATCTCAAATTACAACCATGATGAATTTATTATTTTATGTTGAATTATAGTAGAATTCTTCCATAATCTAACAATCAACATGTTTTTGACTTTGGAAACACTTCTCAGAGTAATCCAATAGGTAATCAAGGTTTCATCTATGATCAGAAGTCTGCTTTTTTGTTCAGATTACAGTTGTCACTATTTGTAATCAGACTCTTGTAATCCATTAACATTTATTAGGCTATTTTGTAAAATTGCTCTAGACATTGTTTTCCCTGTATTCCAGTGTACCTACTGTACCAAAATGACTGGCACACTCTTACCTTCATGGTGTGGCTGAAAATCCTCTCCATGAAACGAGCTTTCTCAGTGTTTTGGGCCAGCCAAGCGTCACAGAAAGACTGAGGTGGAAAATGAAAGTTTCATAAAAAAACGAACAATAATTCATAAATTCTGTGTGAAGTAAGTCCGGGAGTGATCATTTTAAGAGGTTTCTGGAATCAATTAAGAGCCACCATCTCATCTCTGATTGTAATGCAGTTGAAAGTTTGTGAAACAACTTTGTCAGAAAATTTAACACGCACCCACACCTCCATTAATGTTGTGTGGGTTGGATCAAGATTTATCAAATCATTGTTTTTGGGAGGTTTTCACTGATGGTGGCACTTAATTGGTTGTGATGTTGGTTGTAAAATAAACACACAACTGGAATGCATATATCTATCAACACTTTTAAAATGTACTTTCAAATGTATTTTTTCAATTTACTTTAAAGTGTACAAAATATGTATAGTCTGTTTTGTAATAGTCTATTTTGTAAGGTTTACACATTTCAATTGTATGACAAATTTCCAACAATTTGGATCAAGTAAATGAAGTATTATCATTTATGACATCGACTCAAATAGAGCTCAAATAAACTGAATTAATTAATTTAAGTGTAAGCTATTTGTGCTGATCATGCCAATGCATTTCAAATGTGTTTCATTTTAGTAGTGTACAAATGACAAATTTCCATTTAACTGAAATAAGTAAATTATACATTATCTGGTTACATAGATCCAATATATTTTTTTATCAATTAATGCCTACATTTATTTTTAATATTATTTTTGGCGCATTTAATTGCATATTAATTTATTTATTGAGTCATTTATTTATTTATTTATTTATTTTTGATTTTGGCAGTTACGGTCCTCCATATGAAACTGTGTAGGTTTGGTGCCTAAGATGCATAAAGCTGATTTGTTATTATGACACAATTTAACTGAACCCTCCAGCAACAGTTATGTTAAACGTTCAATTTCATGAGTCTCATGACAACATCATTACAATTCTGTGGTAGCCATCATAGGAACCTCACCCATGGCAGGCTGTTCTTGCAGCTGAACTCCCAAGAAGCGATGTGGGTGGGACAGGAGTATCGGTTTAACACGATGTAGGCGGCCTCAGGATCCGCTACAAAGTTGAACTCTCCACACACTGTGGTGTTGCCCCTGGCTAGACTCATACACACAAGTAAGTATTTTCTCTCTATGTTTACTGAAAGTATGCAATATTGAGATTAAAATATACAGTTGATGTTGACACGCATGCACAAACGCACAGTCGGTGTTGCCTCCCATGATGTAGGCCCCCCTAAGTTTCTCAGGGAAGGAAGGGTCCAGTTTTACTGCCATAGCCAGGTTGGTGAGGGGGCCCGTGGCTACCAGACTCACCTAGAGAGAGAGAGAGATAGAGGGAGAGAGGGAGAGAGGGAGAAATATGACAAAGTGCCTTGTGGAGAAAAAAACAGGCTAAAATTAAAAAATGTTGCACTATCTCTTTAAAGGAACAATCAGTAATATTTTACTGGCTCATGTCAAAAATAACCTCAATGGTTGCTGAGATTTCAAGCTTTCTAAACAAGCAGTTCGGCCCGTACTCTCTGTTTTGGTGGAAATGATCCCCAGACATTTCAACATACGCCCAAGCTCCGCCACCCGGAATTACCCTCCTTGAGTTTGGAACATCTTTCAGTTTCATTTGCATAAGCATGGAAGAACGTACAGCGACCAAAGACACTTTTCCAACGAAGCCTAAAAAAGACCACTCAAATCAAGCAATGCTCACAAACAACCTGTTGCTAGTAAGCAGCTAAAGGGTATTGGGTAAAGTTGGTTAGTGTTAGCTATAACGGAATTGTATCCAATTCCAGACACTGTATCCAATTCCGGCCACTCGGTCACTCGCGTAATTTCCGGTGTTTAGCGGCATTTTTATATGGAGTTCCCAACCGAAAGCTAAGTGATGTAAATTCATACACATTTCAGAAGCTAGGTATCAAATTTCATAAATATCTATATACATTTGAGCATATAAAACAGAACTTAGTCACAAACAAGAAGCAGGAAGCCTTAAATCCCACTTTGGGCCACAGTTACTTCATGTAGAGAATCGGTATTGGCTGATAAATGGAAAAATAAGAGCTTTGAGTACATAGCCTGCGCTTCTTACAAGTATCTGTAACATTGTGAAGGTACAGGAAGGGTTAGTAAAGGGTTAATATTGAGTATATGAATACACCGACACGGACGAAAGTAAGTGTCCGGAATTGGATACGAATTTTGAATCTCAAAAATAGATGCGCTATCATCCATTTGCCGGGACTGGAAGAAAATCAATTACAAGTTAAGGTAAAAGCGATATTAAACTTTAAAAAAGACAGCTGGAGGTTCGTTAATTTATGAGAAACTTCAGCAAAGGACAGTACAGGATGAAATATATTGGTATACGGTTGTGATTTTTTGGTCATATGCTGTCCGGAATTGGATGCCCTGATGTTACAGCTTGAGCTGCTAGACCTCTGGGTTAGCCTATAGCATCGCTAGCTATTGATAATATCTTTTACTTGACTGGCTGTATATATTTCTGTAACTGTGGGATACATTGATGGGGTATGATTCCTCTTCACATTTCTGAACTGTAACGCCCTTGGCTAGGTGGTGTCTGTTGTGAAAACTATGTCACAGCTACTGTAGCATGGCACATCTAGAAATCAAAAAGGCAAGAGGTTTCTGCTTCCTTCTGTAGTTTCATGTCAAACAGTTCTTTACCATCGAGCTAGTACAGCGTTTTGAATTACATATACTCAAGCTTGTGTGAAACCCAACAGGTGTGTGACAGAGAGACTGACATACGTATCTAGCCATTGTGGAAGTCCTGCTGTTTTTACTGCGTTTTTACTGCATGCTTGCTGCACTTTTGCTCCACTCATGAACTGGAACTGTTTGGGGAATTAAAATTTTGTTCTTTGTTCAGCTTATCTAGTTAAAGGATGGAGGACAGGTGCATCCTTCTGCCATGGCTACTTTACCCTCAAACTGAACATGTTGCATGGTTTCAATGCCAGTTCCATGCACCAGAAAACAACCAATATCAACTTTTTTTTTTACTATTATTCCAATGCACTGTATGAGGGTGAATGCGCACATCAGCCAATGAGAATTGAAACATGGCAATTTCTTAGCTCGGACGCTCGATGGCTGTAGTGGAGCTTGAGGGTCTACCCACCTCCCCAGGGTTCTCCTTGACCATCCTGATCATGGCCTCCACAGCTCCTTCCTTCTGTATCAGCTCCAGGCCCGGAGCGTCTGGGTCCGGGGCGTCGCCGAGCCCGTCCTTCCCGTGGAAATCGCCCGCATGGATTTTCCGGCCCAGCAGGGGCTCCGAGCAGCCGCGGTACACCGGGATCTGGTGGTTTAGGATGGGGTTTAGCTTCATGTAGGATGTGATGGTGCCACAGCCACACACAGCAGGAGGTCCTCATTGAATCACATACAGTTTTCCCACATACAAGCTCAAACTTACATCCAGTCTCTTGCAGACTTTCAGGATACGGAGGGCGTTCTTGCAGACATTGTCGAGGGGTGTGTTGCCATGGCAACAGGTGATCCCCAGGACTTCCACATTGGGGGCCGCAAGAGCCACCATGATGGCCTGGGCATCGTCCACCCCAGCGTCCACGTCGATCACCAGCTTCCTCTTCATCTTATCTGGAAGAAATGGAAGAGGCAGGAGGAAGTCGATTAAGAAGATGACAAGACCGAATGATGCATGAAAATCTGTCTTTCGCATATCCCTCCAGCAGACATGCATGCAAGCTTGTGCATCATAATCGTCAGGAGTCATCAAATGGGCAACTCCAATCAGATTCCTCTTTGATTTAGGCCCACGACACCTTCTGGGGGCTCAACATACTGTACATTCTCTAGTCCTATAGTCACCCTCATCTATACATCATCTCAACACTGATCTGATCTACATGAAACTTAAACTGCATCAACACTTTGATTTACACTTAGCTCACAACATTGCATCCACTAATCCACCTCACTATCAGTTTCAACATCGGCTGATGTGACCACTGACTCTACTAACTTGAAATGGCCCCCTCATCAGTTCAGATAATGCATTATTTCACCAATTATTTATGTAAAAAGTAATACAGCACAAGCTGTAGATGGTGTACGACTACCCACTGCCTTTACTAGAACTATTCCATCATATGATACATGAAGACTCCCTTTAGACTCCCTTTAGTCCCAATGACTGTCCTGTGTTTTCAGCTGGTTCTAAATCTGTTTTTCTGGCCTGACAGTAAGTCTTGAGCACACACTCCTAACTCTCTATACTGGTAGTGGATGTAGCTTACCTACATGAGGCTAGCTGGCCAGCACTGCAGCTAGAGACCAATGCACAGTAATTTACTTAACAGGTGAATATATACTGTATATGAAATACACTTTACTGCAGGCACACACACTCTGGAACAATGGGCAATGTCCAAACACACAGTGCAATCCAAATATCCAGAGCAATCACCTCAATTCTGATTGGCTGCTAGTCAACTGGCACTTAGTCAACTGAACAGGCATCCAACTTTTACAACTTTATGAGATAACTTTTATGGTAAAACATTCACTTATGTTGGAGCTGGCCTTTCCAAGCCCCAACGAAACCATCAACGTAACATTAGACGCTCTGGAACAGCCGATTCTGAGCGCCAGTGTAATGGATAGAACAGTGGCGGGAAATAATGTTGCATGTTGCAAGTGAGTTAGTGGCGTACAATGCTACCACGGCTGCGGTAGCATTATATTAGTGGCTATATATTAGCGCATTAGCTTTTGGGAGTAGTATTCTACAATGGTAGACACAGCGTTTTATCCCAAACAAACAGTTTTATCCCAAGCAGCCTACAGTGTCATGAGTTTTTACTGATCAATAAGCACACGCTTGTTTGTTGTCTGACGTCATTAAAAGTGTGACGGCAATAAAATCGAGTGCAGTTGCGAATTTAGGCTACTAGTGCAGTCAAAGATGCTCTATACACACAAGATGACGCATTACAAGCTGCGACAATGATATGAAATGGTATACATTTCCTGTCCCCTAAGTGGGCGTGGTCGCCTCTCCCCCCCCACCCCCCCAGTTTATTTATATTTTCTTTTGCTAACATTAGATATTTAGACAGCTAACAGCCATATTTAGCATTATGAAAATTAGTTAGCTAGGGCGTTTGCAAACGTTAGCTTAAAATTTTAACACAGTTTGGCTAACGTTATCTCGCGAGATAACCAGATCTCAGATCCCAGGTCTCAAACAAAGTTAATTTTCTCCTGATTTGTCTGAAAAATGCCATTTTATTGTCGGAATGTTCGGAAGATAGAGAGTAGTCGCTAATGCAGTTTCCTTTATGTCTATGATTAGTATGTCTCATAGTAGCATATGTGGGTATTTTTATGTTGTGCACAGTGCAGTTATATCTTTAGTCTACTACTTGAAGGGCGGGTTTGTAAAACTGAGCATTATGTAACCTATGCAATAATCAAATATTGTTATCAGTCAGCAGAAGTCGGAGCTCTAAGGTCATATAGTCAGTCATTTAGTAATGTTCAGACTGTTGGTCTACAGTAAGCTGTATGGCTGCACTGAGCACCACCGTGCCTCCAATGCGCAATTGTCTTGATATGTTCTGGAACCTTTTCCCTCCACACCCACTCGCGGGAACACCGACCGCTTGGTGTTCCGGGACCTCATCATTTACAATTTAAGCACTGGGTAAAACAATAACACCAACAAACCGGCCAGCTAACAGTTTGTTCACCACTGACTCTTCTCAGGCTACAACTCAGTGTGTTTTGGAGACTATGGCTAAAGGCAAGACAGTTTACATCTCAATTTCAAAACAAATCTACCTTATCAGACTGTTCACTTTTACTGAATTATATACTTATAACATCCTGTATGGAATCACTAGATGTGATATAGAGCCACAAATAGTTACATATTCAAATAGCAGTAAAGAAAAAAATGTGGTTCTAACTTGTTGAAGTAGCATTTAATCCATTCTTTAGACAATTTAACTACTAAGAAGTCATATTAAATATTGCTGACACATGAATACCTAAATAAACATGGTGAGATATTTAATAAGTTTTGAGTTTTTTTTACCTGTAAAACTTATGAAAGGTGACTTGATTTCCAAAGTGCTGTAGAATGTAAGAGGGGAACCTCTGCTCTCTGCTGTAAGGCAGCTTTTAAATGCAAAAAGAAGTTATGCAAGAGGTAACATGAGCATGTCTCCGCCCAAGCAGTTTAACAACATAGTTTTACCCCTTTATTTGCATAATTACAAACACTCTGGACGTCGTGGACACTGCGAGTCCCAGGCTATTGGGAAGAAATTATCTTCTGGCAGAATTTCGAACCGTGCCTGTGCTGAAATTCCCCCGTTCTTGATTTATTACCAGCTGTGTTACAGATGTTACTCATGTTTCTCCCTTGGGTTTTCAATCTGACACTGAGTCAGCTCTTACAATTCAAAAAATAGACTTGAATAGAAAATGATTCATTACCGTTCAGCTAACGAAAAAAAAATACACAAAGTTTACGAGATACAAGGTGAATTATGGTAAAGTTGCATACCAGTGCTGAGCCGCTTGCTGTTTGTTCTCCTGGTAGTGAACACAGTAGGTCAGGGAGAAAACAAATGGGTGTTGTATGCAGCCTGTTTAACCAGAAGAACCTGATATGGACAATGGTTCTCAATGTAGGGTCCAGGGACCACCAGGGGTCCTTGAGGGGGTTCCAGGGGGTCCCCAGCAAATTGATAAATTGTTAAACTTCACCATTATTTCATTTACAAGAAGTTAACACAGTTAGAGAATGTAGAAAAATGACTATTTTGATCATAGTTTCACTGTTATCTCTCTACCTACAATACAGATATAGTCATGGAATTCGACAAAATCATATCTAACAATAAAAATATTTTCAGATTTAGGTCTGAGAGACAAAATCTCATCAAATGGGGGTCCATGGCCCTAAAGTGTAACAAATTAGGGGTCCTTGATATGAAAAAGGTTGAGAATCACTGATTTAGGAGTCCAGTCCAGTCTGCACAGGTTGAGGGTTTGACCTATTCTAAAAGTATATGCACTCATGGTACTGTAAAGCTTCCAACAAAGGACATGTTAATAAATCCTCAGGGCAAGAGAATTGTATCATTGCAACTTTACAAATCCAAACACTCAACTTTCCAAACACTCAATGTTCCTATCTAACTTTTTCACTGTCTTCCGTAGTAAAATGGAAATTCTAGAAACAACTAAAACCGCATCGGAGATTTTATGACAGAATACAGGATTAAAAGACATCTTAAAAATGACTTTTTTCATCCATGTATTTATCATTAATCCTGCAGACAATTCTTCCCTGAACAGTTGAATGAAATATTTGTATATTATATTACAAAACTCTAGTGTCTCTAAACCAATTAGCCACCAAACCATTCCCTCTAACTTTTGATGGCTGACTTTCATTTTATCTTGTGGATGGAGCCAGTCAAGTAGTCAGTAAAACTGCTTATAATAGTTACATGTGTATAAATACAGTATGTTGGCATCACGATAGCATAGAAGAAAGTTCAAAGAACGGGACAAATCTCTTTCAGGGGAAGAGACTGGAACGCTTGCTGCTCCATGAATTCATAAAGATTCATATCCAGCATCTCGAACTGTCCATTGTGGATGAACGAGTCGTACCATCTCACAAAATTACACCCGTCTGGGTCCAAAGCCTTCAGAGGGTGGCCTCCTGGGTTATATATGAGATATTAGGGAGGGATCTGATGTAAATGCAGTTTTTTTTTAAGCATCTTATAACTGAAATTTTGATAAATAAACAATTTCTGCTTCACCTCTTCCTCTGCCTGAGACATTAATTCCAGGTCTTGCCTGAATACTAAAACTAGAAGTGAAACATTTGCTTAACACTTTTTTGGTCACTGCATAATCCAATTTGTGTTATTTCATAGTTTTGATGTCCTACAATTTGAAAAATGGTAAAAATAAAGAAAAATGTGTGTGTCCAAACTTCGGACTGGTAGTGTATTTGTGCTGGAATAGAAATAAATGAACAAAATAAGCTTACCACATTAGCTTACCATGCAAGTCACTTGGTGTCACCTGATATCAGTGATGTATAATACACAGCAGGCAGGATTTAGGTGTATAATAATGATAATAATGTAAGGTTTAGCAGTTAATTAATATGTTAGTTAAGTTAATTCATATATTTTAGTTAATTTATATCATATATTTATATATATTTGTTAGGTTTACACAGTTTACATATTTATGTTTATACAATTATTATTTACATATTTACAGGTTTAAATCCTTATATCTGCTGAATCTACCTCTGTCTTTCTCTCACATTTACTTTAGTTTGAGTCCTTGCTTCTGATTGGTTAATTCAGACACATGGGAGTGAGAACAAGGAAGTGTTGGGGTTGTAAAAGGTGATGTGTGGAGAAAAGTAAAGTGCAGTTTAATATCCGTCTCCATCCGGCTGTTTCTCTTCTTTGAGAGTGATCCAACTACCACCTATCGAACCCTCACGTTACAATAATAACAATAATAATAAACACCGATGCCTGAGATATGACCACGTATTTTGCAGAATTACCTATTTGTCCTCACAGAAAGCTGCAATGCTTGGCCCCCTAAAGATAGATAGTCGGCTAGAGGAGAAGCTCTGGCACAAACTCACATCTACATACATTTAATTTCCCAGCCTTTTCTTTTTATTTAACACACTTTAAATTCTTCGCCGGAGATTTTCTAATAATAATAATCAACTTTATTTGTATAGCACCTTTCATACAAGAAATGCAGCTCAAAGTGCTTTACAACAAAGAAATTACATGCACCAAGTGCTTCACATAAAACTTGATAATAATAGTGAAAATAAGATAAAGATGGGAATAGAATACATAGAATGCATCTTCACATGAAAATAGACAGAATGAGCATAAAAACCCTAACCCTAAGCATAACCCTAAGCATAACCCTAACCCTAACCCCAACCTCAGTAACCCTATGCCTCATCCCAACCCCGCCCCCTTGTGGACACGCCCTGTATTGCACTCGCTTGGTGAAAATGAATGGGAAGTCAATGGCAGCTACCACTTCCGGTGGTCGTAGGAAGTCGGGGGTGGTACCGTTGGATCGGGCGTCCCTTGAAACACCTAGGTGGAGCTTGCCAACCCCGCCCCCTTGTGGACACGCCCTGTATTGGTGAAAATGAATGGGATGTCAATGGCAGCTACCGCTTCCGGTGGTCGTAGAAAGTCGGGGGTGGTACCGTTGGATCGGGCGTCCCTTAAAACCTGTGGGTGGAGCTTGGTTCCGAGTCGATACGACCTTCAGAAAAAAAGATATTCAAGAAAAACCCTATTTTTTATCTTTTTCTTTTATTTTGAAAACTAAATTTAATGTTTTCGTTGTAGCCACGCCCTATATAAGGAAAGCCCTGACTGACCCACATTCAGTTCCAAGCTGGAACTCGAAGAGACAACACCTCCCACCCCTCCCCCCCTATAATACTTCCATTTTCTTATAGTTTTCCATGTATTTCTATGATAATTAGTGTTTTTCCTATTATACTTCTATTTTAATACAGTTATCTGACTATCTAACTCTATACATGACCCAAACTCTAACCTCAACCACTCCCTTACTGGTGCCTGAACTCAACCAAGTCACTGCACTAAGTGAAATGTTCAACATTGGTGAAGTTAAGTTCCGGAAAAATGTCACTACAAGTGGTATCCAATCGACTCTAAATGGCCTGAAACGTGCTCCTAGACACTTTCTGTGGGAACGATTTTGGACTTGGCACTTAGTCAAATTTTCACAATTAGTCAAGTAAAGTTTTGAAAAAAGTTCTGTTATGCGGAAAGAAAAAAAAAAGTGAATCATTTCTTTTTCTCAGGGTTCATACACTGAACGGTTCTGGTCTGGCTGACATGCATAGCTGGGCATCTCTAAAATTCAGCAATGTCCCTCACTTCACACACAATGATATTTTCTACTAAATGTTATACACATTTCTTGCTGTTCACTTTCCTTTGGTTAAAGGGGGGATTCCTAAAATACCTGGATGATAAACGACAGGTAGACAAATTAGGTTTCCATTCTAACATGCAAGGTGAGTATTTAGGTTCTCCCAATCTCTCTTTTTTCGTCACTCACTTCAACAAAAAGGTACTAAGTGCAGCTTTTGACCATGAAGTGCATCTCATAACAAAACACTCCAAATGCCATTATAACGCTGCATTCACGTGGGAACAACTGTTGGAACAATGTGACTTATAAAAGAACTTGTAAGTGTTCAAGGGTTCAGACTTGTCTGAAGCTGTCCAAGATTGGAGTTTTCTGTAAACTTTGGTTGCCCCAGATCAGCTTTTTCACACTTAACACTCATGCACTTAGTGATACATTTGAGTTCATGTTTCACAGCGGTCCGTGTATAAAGTGATCATGCATAATTCATTTGATGAAGAGGAATCGAATTTGAAAAACCAAGCGATATTCGTTTTTTCTTTCTCTGTCTTCTATTGAAAATTACCTTTAGGGAAACATTCAGAGTAAAAGTTCGGTTGAGTTCCCCATCTATCTCGAAACAGACAGCAACAGCAGCCTGTCACTCAGAGTTTTACAGTTGTCAGTGCATATAAGGACAAAGCTCATGGCTTGGCGGTGAGCTGTTTTGCATTGATATTAAGGGATAATTTTATTAAATGTATTTTTTGAATAACGTTATTGTCATTAGCGCCGAATCAGGGCCTCACTGTTTTTAATAATCTTGAACTGTGGACGTAATTTTAACTTAATATGAATTCATGTAAGTGTTGATCAGATCGGGAAAGATAGCTTGATTTAGTTGGCTATATCTTGTCTTTGGTGTTGTGTGTAACTAGTTACAGTTTGGACAATTATATCCTCCTTGCACCTGTAGATTGCTATTAATACAAAAGCAAGTCCAGCATGAACTCTGGTGACCATGTACAATGACATAGACATTATGTCAACACTATAGCGGTTAAGGAAGCAATCAAACTGTAAAGTCTGTAAGAATTGTCACTGTCACAGCCACTTTGTTGTGAGTGTAACAGATTGGTATGAACAAGATGCAGCCACAACAGTATGTTGCTTGCAGATGTGACTAGCAAAAGTGTTGGGGTAGCTATCTTGGCCTCAAAACATGTGGTTAAACAATGCACCACAACTGTCCTCTGAATACTGTGGTAAACAACTTGTTGTTGCCAACAGTATATGTGGGTGGGTCTCAGGATCCCCAAACGGCTGTTATGTAGCTGATGAACTACTGGGCGAGATCGGAGGTTTGATTCTCTGTCCGAACCTGAGACCAGCCCGGCCCGGCCCGGTCTCGTGGTCAGATATAACGTCTTTTTTTTTAATTTTATAATTGGGGTGGGGAGTAAGCCATTTGGTGTGATAATCAGAATGTTATATGTAGGCCCCGGATATATAGGCATGTGCAAAGGCTGCTCGGGTTTCAAGTTTCGCTTCTGTGTTGTGCTATTCATTAAGATCCCGTGCGTAATTCTGAGCAGATTTCTGTCATTCAAATTTCTCTGTAATCCGCAAAGTCTGATTGTTAATTCCTTGTGGCAATTATGTTCTTATCACCAGTCAAAGGTTACGATTTGAAATGTAAGTGGCACCACTCGCTTTGCGAGTCCTTTGCGAGAGGAAGGAATTCAGTAAGATCCCGCACGTAATTCTGAACAGACTTTTGTCATTCAAACAACTTGGAATTAGTTTATTTATAAACAGCCAACTTACTAAGAAAATTTCGGTTTTAAACCGGGCTCGGGCCCATAAATGCAGCCAATGGGACGGGCCCGAGCCGGGCTCAGACAGAACGTGCACAGGCTCGGGTTGGGCTTGTTTTTTGGGCCCGATCTAAGGTCTGGGCGAGATGCAGCAGAAGAGGTATAGTATTACTGGGAGATTTATTCTCAAAAGCGTGTGATACATCGCAGACATGCACACATCTTAAGACACTCATATGGGGACGAAGTTGGCAAAGGTAGGAGGAGGTAATTGGAACACGGGGCAGGAAACATCTAATAGCACCAAATCCACAGTACCTGTCTACCATTGACAATAGTATTTACGCTGTAATTTAGAGGTACCATCATTCACACGCACAATCCATTGACTGTTACATTGATGTGAAGGAGATTGACATCTGGAAGGCAGTTTATAAGGGTTCATGGCAGGAAGTTCCAAGCTGTCATGGCTCTCTACATTCCCCTGCGCTGTCTCGAGCTCGTTTTAGATCTTGGAGTAGTAAACAGACCTCTAACTACATGTTTAGTGGCATAAGAGTGCCGGTCCCAACTATATTTAAGTTGCTTATACAAGCACTTTGGTGATTTTAACACAAAGATATTCCTTGTATAGACCAAGAACGAGGCTTTCAATCTGTCCTCTACTTTAAGCCAGGAAAGATTTGCATGGATTTTTATTGATATTAGTTCCATATGAACAGTGAAGGGCTGTTTTGGATTAGCTGTGATTTTCCCCAAGTCTCTCTTAATGGCACTTAACCATACAACTGAGCAATAGTGGAGATTTGACAACATAGAGCCTGAAGAACTTGTTTGATTGACTCCAGTGCTAAAAAGAGCATCGCCTCACCACATATAGCATACTCCTTGTTTTAATAGCAACTTTATCAATATGCTTTGGCCCCGACAATTTATTGTCTTAGGTCACACCAAGCAGTTTAGCCTCTTCAACTTGCCCTATAGCCTCACCCTTGAGTACCAGATTTAACTGAGGTCTACTTCATAACCATAGTTAGTTCCACATACTATACTCTTGCTTTTAGATGTATTAAGGACCAACTTCTTGGCAGCCATGGAAGTCAGTCCCACTCAAGGCAGGAGACATGGATACTGCTAACATAATTGCAAAATGAAACCATTTAACTGCTGCTATTTCTCTGCATGTACTTACCTGTGTGTTACCCTGGTGTTCGGCTAAAAGAGTCCCTTAGCAACTGCAGCTACATTTATAGTTTTGGATTCTCCCATTAATTGGAGGGAGACATTCTGAGGGGGGGAGTTATGTTAAAGATGTTATTGATAGTACTCACTATTTACTTGAATGATTCGATTAGTGTGTACAGGGGACTACACATTGTATAAATTGTAAATATATCTGTGTCAAATTGTATGTTTAAAGTAATGTCCTTGTTGGAGCTCCCCCGCTGTTGGTTTAGTCCACTGATTAAGGCACCTGGGTAGTAGGGTATATAATGGGAGTCAAAGAGTATAGAACAGGTAAATATATTACAGATTATGTCAGCAATATGATTTGTGTAATATTATGTGCCTGTAAAGGCCTGTGAATGAAACTACTGTCAACAATGTCAATAAATAAAGTAATCCATTTATATTAATATAGTGTTTTTTTTTCTGGGAAGTATCTTATGATTGTATAACATAATTGTATAATAAACTATACTTGTCTTATGAGTAATGCACCAAATGATGTTGAGGGGAGACTTTATTCATTTTTATTTAGGAACAATAATTTTTCCACTGTGTTGGGGCTGAGGCGATTTCTTTTTTTGGGGGATTATTTCTCCTGCCTTTGAAAACACCCTTTCACATGGTACAGATGAGGCCGGAGTACACAAAAACCCCATTGCCAACTTGGAGAGACGAGGGTAAATTAATTTCTGTCTTTCCCAGTATTCAAATGGGTGCTCCAGTCATCCGATATATGGTTGTCAGGTACTGCTGGACTTCCACAGTGGCGTCAGCTGTCACATTCTGTGTTTTCCTGGACTGCATTACACTGTTGTCCAGATGACGCCACAGTTTGTTACCTGAGAATTGTACACAGACCTCGTTCGTGAGTGTAGTAATGAATACAAATGCAACTCAAAACCAAAAAATACAAATTACCTGGGGCTACAGGTTCCGCAGCTTGTGATGGTTGATGGTGTTGTTGATGATGATGATGATTATGATGATAGGAGGTGGCATCATTAAACGGAGACAACAGACGAAAGCACCCACCAACAGATGGAGCAACATGTGGTAGGTGCTGTTCCAGTGTGTTTCTACTTTTTGAATCCGTCTTTAGTTTTAGTTTGGTTTTAGTTTGGCGATCATATTAGCAGCACCAAGGCACGTTACTTTATTTGTTATTCCCCACTCCTCCATGAGAGAGGCTTTCACACTTGCTGTATTTTCAACAGTGGTGTGCCTGAGGGAATTTTAGTACTCCTAATACAACTGAATTCAGACGAGTGCTGTCATCAACAAAGTGGCAGGCTAACTGCAAGGTAGGCATCCGTGTTCATGGATGTCCACATATCAGAAGTAAGGCTCACCGCAGCCACCTTTTGCACTTTGGCCTTCTCCTTACATTCCTTATATTTGGCCTCCACCATGGCCTTTACAGCCTGAAGGAAAGAAAAACAGTACGTAATTGTCAAATGTAAAATGAAAACACTCTTTTGCTTTATCCATGCACACATACACACCTGCCTTGTGGGGAGAACATACTGTAGGTAGGGTCTAATTTGTGTACAAAGTCCCTAAAAGGCCTTTACAGTGCTTTATGCTGTGGCAGGTTAGGGTTAAGTTAGTTCCAAGTTGGCATAAACAAATAATATATAAATAAGCAGTGGTGGAAAGTAACAAAGTACATTTACTCAAGTACTGTACTTAAGTACAATTTTGAGATGTACTTGTACTTTACTTGAGTATTTCCATTTTATGCTACTTTGTACTTATACTCCACTACATTTATTTCACAGCTATAGTTACTAGTTACTTTTCAGATCAATATTTTATATTTAAAACATTTGATCATCTTTATAAAATAACTATAAAATAGCATTGTTATAGATTAGACTACCCAAAAGTATAGTTTTACAACTTTACAACTTCACAACTTTAAAATGCTGCTTACATGTACATGTATGTCAATAAATCAGTATTAATATTCCAATAATTTATGAAAAATATAACTCTCTAAATGGGGACAGTTTGCATAATGAGTACGTTTACTTTGATACTCTAAGTACATTTTGCTGCCAATACTTATGTACTTTTACTTAAGTAAGATTTTGAATGCAGGACTTTTACTTGTAATGGAGTATCTTTAGATTGTTGTATTGCTACTACTTAAGTAAAAGATCTCAGTACTTCTTCCACCACTGTAAATATGTACCATGAATGAATACCATTATTGTTGCGGCTGTAGCCTCAAATCTCCTTCATAAGTCATTAAATTGAGTGTTTCATGACAGGCAAACGCCACTCCTCCCATCCCACCCCCTTCCTGGGTGGGACCCCACAACACAATTCAAACCCTGTGTTTGTCTGTCCTCTTGTTCTTTTGTTTTGGAGTTGTACTTCCGCAGATGCTGCGTAAAACACATCAGGACACAAATGGAGGACACAAGAATGCACAAGAACGCATATTGAGAAAGAGCCCAGGTGAATGTAATTAACTACCAGGTAGAGTAGAAAACCAGCAGGGATCTGGTTCCTGAGGACCAGGACTGAGAAACACTGCTATATGTGGTAGTTTTCAGTTTTTGGCTATGGGTGTTATTATAGACTCCTTCCACATTTGGGGACATATGCTTCTCTGTAAGCTGAGGTTAAATGAATGACAAATGGGAATTGCATGTACTCTGCTAGCATTTTAAAGAGCTTCCCATCTGGCTTCTCAGTTTTAGTAAACAGCAACAATTTTTTGTTTTACCTCCTCAAGCTTAACATCATGAAACTGAAACTTTAATTTTTTTGTCTTTGATACAGGTGACAAGTGTATCACTGGCAGATGTTGGCATGGTTTGCGTAATTTAGCTTTCTTTAGTAGTAAAATAATTATTAAAGTGATTTGCATTACCGCTCCGCAATGTGAACGCAATGTAGTGGGGTATTATGTCACGCCCCCCCTGTCATTCCTCTGTTCCCCCTCTAGAGGGCGTGCCCCCCCCCCCCCCCCCAGTTTGGGAACCTCTGGGTTACAGACAGCAGCTTCTTTTTAAGTGGACAAGAAGAAGAAAGCCAGTTACTGGTCAGATCCCATAGACCTACTCCTCTCTTTGCAACCACAACACCTCAACCTCTTTTGACATAAAGCCATATAAGCATTGCAGGGACATGGCTTTGAATTTATAAAGCAACATCACCCCCATGTATCTCTATCTCCTGTGAAGACACTATATTCTTGTACTGCTGTAACTGACTTATCCACAATACAAAAGATGCAAAGATGGCGCATCGCAACAGTGGACATTTCTCTTTCCTCTCACTCCTCTCCCCCTCACTAATGCGCCTGTTAACAATTACACACTGAATCAGGCTTCTAGCGACAAAGCATGCCACTTGGTTTGGAAAGGTTTACACGGCATCCACCCATAACAGCCACACTGTTCTTTACTTGTTAGGGTTAGGTGGCTACATGTTCTGACTGGTATCTATTAATGCCAGTAAAATTACACTTAAAGAACTTAATGAAGTCTTATTGGCATTGATGTCAAAAGCAGGTTAAGCAGGGGTATGTTAACATCCATGTACCTATTTATTTAACATCCATTTATGGCTAATTTATGGCTAATGTTAAGATCCATTTATGGCTAATTTTATGAGAATTTTAGGAAAATTAAATTAAAATTATTAAGATTTATAAAACAGAACAATGCCATAAGCAGGTTTTTTTTTTACACTTTTGTAAATACACATATTTTTAGTATTCAATCTACAGTTTTATACATCCGGTTTTAGACTGGTGCTGACTATATATGGTGGGACTGTAAGTTGCTGTCTTGTCTGCTCACATTTCATAATCTCCATCTTCTCATTCATTCATTCAATGTTGATTTGAATAGGGAAAGATACATAGACATAGAACATAAAATAAAAGACATTTAAATTTGCAGTGTTTGTGCCTAGATGGGCTTTTGTTAAAAACAGATATTAAGCACACACACAAAAAATACATTGTCAACATAAGAAAGATGGTACCACGTCTATGCAGAGAAATGACTGCCCTAACTTGCCCACTCAATTATAAATCTTTCCTGACTTGTTCACTCCCATGAACAAAGCCAGTTTAATGCATAAGGCTCTTTGCCAACTATAATAGATGTAATTTATACTTGATTGCCGCTGCCAGGAACTTAAACACTTAGCTATGCTGCTGAATTGTGAGGGTGTATTGCATTGTACTTCAGGTAAACTGGGGTGATAGATGGGAAGATGGGGAAAGGACTATCTCAGAATGCCTCAACATGTTTTTGAACCTGTACAGATAGTCATGATAAAAATATTTTATACAACTATTACAAATGTTAAATCTTTTTTCCACATGAGCAAACATGGCAAAAATTGTTACATTGTTTATGGTGAAAAGCTGTATTTATTGATTTTGGTGAACCAAAAGTCATCCCTTTTGCTTTTTCTCATCACAGTTTCGTACTACTTCAGCGAGTCCATCAGCATCTTCTTGAACTTTTCCAGGTCAACCGTCTTCATGATGATGGCCTTGTGCTGCTTCTTCAGCAGCTCCACATGATCCAGCACCATCATGCCTCGGGTGTAGGTCCCCTCCAACTCCACTGTCACTGCCACCTGGAGGAGGAAGAGAACACGTTGGAGGAAGATGATATATGGTTAGTATGCATATGTATTATGCAGAGTTAAAGGGACATTAAGTAATCTATGGCCTTTATCAACCTCCATCAGGGACCAGTAAGAGTTGCAACAATATTGAGGTGGGACTCAGTGAATTCAACTGACTTTTTCTGCATTTTTTGGTGCTGCTGCCTGAATTTGAAATACATTAAATTGAGTTTTTTGGTCAACAATCTACAGAAAATACCCCATAATGACAATGAAAAATTTTTTTTTGCAATATTTTTTGCAAATGTGTTGAAAATGAAACCAACAGAAATACAGAAAGCAGTGATTTGACAACAGTTGCAGTTACAGAGTTAAGCGTCTTCCTCGGGTACAGTACTTGGTTAACTATATATGTAATACTGCATCTCAGTTGTATTGCTGACAAAGAAAAAGCTAAAGGTGAAAACAGTAGATGTTCACCTGTTCACTGTCTGTCACGAATGTGTCGTCGATGGCAGCAGCCATGGCGTAGGTGTCACAGGAATTGAAACCTTCTCCGGCCACCAGCTCCTTTTCATTGTCCTTTGACTGGCCAACCTGAAATAAAAAATCATTCAATACTTTTACGGATAACACTACACTTGAAGTGGTGCTATAAAACACTGAGTGCATAATAATCCTAATCAGAGCATGACATAGTAAACCAGTTGTGCAAAAAATTTTTTTGGGTTGAATGATGTATGGTACGACCTTTTAGTTGATTACATGATGGCACACTTTACTTGTTTTTACCCATTTTGAACTTTTCTGAGATGAAAAACATCATTAATAAATCAAGAGGTCATTTTTTCAGGTTATGTAAGTGCCTAACTTAGTTATGGAAAATCATTGCAACTTCTTCAAATGTAATCATTCATCAATCATCATTCATTCATATAATACTAGACAGTTTGATCATCTTCACCTTCCTTTTTACAAAACGAAACATGGCCAGTACTCCCTTAGATATCGTGGTGTACAGATATGGAACGCTAAAGCACACGTTATCAAGAGCTCGTTATCTTTAGAAAATTTTAAAAGGAAATTGTCATCACATTTAATTCATGATGTCTAATTATTTTTTTGACGTATATATATATTTAAAAAAAATATATATATCTTCTTTTTCCCCGTATTGTTTTTCATGTATTTCTTTGTTTCGATTGGATTGTTGTTTACTGATTGGTTAATTTTTCTGCTCAGTTTGTGTGCTTCTTGTTGTCATTTATTTTTTGTTGCATTTTTCTAAATTATGTTAGCTTAGTTTTTTCTTTTTTCTTTTTGTTATTGTTTTTTCATTATCTGGATTTTATGCAGTTTTATGTGTGTGCAAATAAAATAAATTAAAAAAATAAAATAAAATGGGAATGACCGTTCTATCCATTCAAGTTCTATGCTACAAAGCTGAATACCTGCATCGATATGATCTGCACACTCTTACCTTCCTGGTGTGGCGAGAAATCCTCTCCATGAAGGCAGCCTTGTCGGTCTTTTGGGCCAGCCAGGTGTCACAGAAAGACTGAGGTAGGAAAAGATTTAAGAAAAAAAGTATTAATAAGCGTTTACTGCAAAATGTGTGTGTATGTCTTTAATCTTGTCAAATCCACACAAATCAAAATTCACGTTGTGTTGTCAACCTCACCCATGGCAGGATGTTCCTACAGCTGAACTCCCAGGGAGCGATGTAGGTGGGACAGGAGTATCGGTTTAACACGATGTAGGCGGCCTCAGGGTCCGCTACAAAGTTGAACTCTCCACACACTGTGGTGTTGCCCCTGGCTAGACACATACACAGTAATAGTTCTTCCTCAGTCATAGTTTCAGTACAGAAATGGAAATCGCAAAAAATCGGAAAATAAAAAAGTTGGCAAATTGAAGAAGTAAAATTTTGAAATGCATGTTGCAAAACGTACAGTCGGTGTTGCCTCCCATGATATAGAGCCCCTTAAGTTTCTCAGGGAAGGAAGGGTCCAGTTTTACTGCCACAGCCAGGTTGGTGAGCGGGGCCGTGGCTACCAGACTCACCTAGAGAGAGAGAGAGGGAGAGAGAGAGAGAGAAGAAAATATGACAAAGTGCCTCGTGGAGAAAAAAACAGGCTAAAATGTAGAAATTGTTGCAATATCCCTTTAAAGTTGGTCAACTACTGTACCAGCTACTGTAGTGTGGCACATCTAGATATCAAAAAGGCAAAACAGGAAGGACAAGTGGTTTCTGCATCATGCTGTAGTAACACTTTCTGAACCTCAATTTCTAAGAATCAATCTGTAGTGACAAAAACAGATGAGGAAATATGTTCTTTACCATCTAGCTAGTGCAGAAGTTGACGTTATGTTTTGAAAGAGAGAGAGTTTTTATGGCTTTTTTTTGCATTCGTAGATGTATTTTGTTATCAAAATCCCATCACTTTTACTTTAACGAACACTTTTACTGTCGATTCCAGTTTTTTTGTGGTTACTCCAGTAGGCAAATTCTAACAACATCGCAGATTTGAACAACCCTCCTTCGCCCCTCTCATATTTCAAATTCACAACCCATTCTGGTCCGTTGTATGGCCTGTAGATTCATAACAATCTCAATCTTCATCTTTAGTGAAGTCCATTACGAATCAACAGTGCAAAAACATTAGCTGTCTGGCTAACTTTGCTCACTTCTTGTGTAAACAAAATGAGTTGTGCTCAAAGTCTCGTGGAAAGAGCGATATTCTGCCATTTAAAGCGCATTCTTTTGGTCAAATTTGACCAGTGACCTAAACAAGCCTGGCAGGTTTAGACGTGTCAGTAAATTGAACTAACATTCCTGCCTTGGAGCTGCTACAAGTTCTCTTTTTCTCACTTTAAGCACAATGCTAATCGCCTACTTGTCACATTGTATGCTAATGCATCCACTGGAGGCACAGAAATGACTTTGGCGCCAATCCTCCACTGGGTAAAATGGCCAATGGACCAAACTCCCAAAAGGCCAGTGTAGTCCTTTAAAGGGATAGTTCAGTTTTTGGGGAATTTGGCTATTTTTCAGAGTCAGACAAACTCGTGGACGCCTTTTTTGCGTTTCTGCGTGCAATTTTAAGGGCTGGAAACGGTTAGCTTAGCTCAATTGCTGGAGGTCTAGTGGGTCAAATAGGGAAATAGACCTGCTCAGTATATTCCAGCTCAAATAAATATAGATATGATACACCTATGCATGCTGGCTGGTTTAGGTGAAGTTCCTCTAACAGTCTAAAGGCATCATATAGACCTAATAGACCTTTTTTCCCTCATGACTGAACGGCTAAGCTCTTCCTGGCCGCCATATTGCTGCTAGCAGCTATAATTATTATTATTATTATTTTTTTTATTATTTTTTATTGAGAGAGTAAGGGTCTGAATACAATACATTCAATATTTCAACATGTCACATAATCGTTATTTCTTCAAGAAATCAAATTTCATGATTTGACCCTGTTTGAGTTGCTCATTCACAAGTCACATACGGTTGTCATCACAGGTAATATAGCATCCCCACCCACACAAACATATACACACTTATCACACACACACACACACACACACACACCAAAACAGAACAAAATAAAAACGAAAACAGGGTTCCTTAAGATTTATGGATGCTGGGTGATTGCTAGCAGCTATAATTATTATTATTATGTTGGTTTTAATAGAGAGTTCTAGAGTGTCCCATAATCTAAATGCTGCTTAATTTTTTTTAATTTATTTTTTTTGGCATTAAACTAGTCAAATTTGAAGACTGTCAATATTGGCTAATAGCAGCTTCATAAAAAAACTCAAATCGATCAAACCCTCCTGCAAACCCTGTCTGCAATCCAAATTTCCAAATTTGGATTTATCCAAAGAAGATAAAGTTTGAATGGATGAATGCATAAATGAATGGCCCACCTCCCCAGGGTTCTCCTTGACCATCCTGATCATGGCCTCCACAGCTCCTTCCTTCTGCATCAGCTCCAGGCCCGGAGCGTCTGGGTCCGGGGCGTCGCCGAGCCCGTCCTTCCCGTGGTAATAACCGGCGTTGATTTTCCGGCCCAGCAGGGGCTCCGAGCAGCCGCGGTACACCGGGATCTGGTGGTTCAGGATGGGGTTTAGCTTCATATATTGCATCTCCAAAATATCAACTTTTTAGGGGCTGAGAAAGACGATTTTCAGCTTGAGCACCGTGTATTTTTGAGGTTATCCAATGGGGTATTGAAAGGGTTTCAGAATTTCCTCAACCCACAGAGGAGACGTTAAAACAGGAAAATCAACATTTTGTGGTTTTCACATGACAACAAGGATATGATTTAACGGTGCCACCAACAGAAGACGGTGAGTGAGGAAATCCAATATGACACACACTCAAAGACAAAGAGAGAGGGTAACATGTTACTCCAGGTGGTGCTCATAAGGCATTATAAATTATCATAAAGACATTATAATTGTTATAATCACAGCATGATATAAAGACTACATGCAAAAAATGTAGGGGCTTAAATACTTTATGCGGCAACTGTATAGTTAATGACATGATGTTAAACTGAGTGTCATTTTCTGATGTAACAAAAAAAAGTTGTTCTTGCAAAAAACTTACATCCAGTCTCTTGCAGACCTTCAGGACACGGAGTGTGTTCTTGCAGACGTTCTTCAGGGGCGTGTTGCCGTGGCAACAGGTGATCCCCAGGATCTCCACACTGGGGATGGCGAGGGCCACCATGATGGCCTGGGCGTCGTCCACCCCAGTGTCCACGTCAATCACCAGCTTCCTCTTCATCTTATCTCCTAGCAGATCTGCAGTCTGAAGGTAGAATCACTTCTAAGTAGCAGAGTAATATTTGTACTGTACACTAGTGATTTAAACATCTTTATATAATGGATAATCACGGCTGTAGATGATAATGATAACAGGTTATCACTATTTTTTCAGTGGATTATATTTTTAAGGTAACCAATACTTGACACACATGCAAAAACCCACACAGACAAATCTCCATGGTTCAAAACAGTGAAAAGCAAGTTGGAATGTCTTTACCTGGCAAACTGGTATTTTGAGCTGAGCTGCTGTCTGTATCATGAGGAGAAATGCTGGTGACTGTCCCGCCCCATAGTACTCCCCTTTATATCCCAGAAAAAAAAACAAAAAAAAAACAGAAAGAGGAGTGGCTCATGCATATATACATTATGCAAACCCCAACCACTGGCTGGGGTTATGCATGCGTCAGGCAAGCCAGTGGTTGTGAAAACAAACAAAAGCTGAAAAAGAAAAAAATGACAGTAGACTGTGGCGTTGCTTGGGTACAGTAGATATTCCTTTCCAAATACAGAGCATGGCCACAAGCACACGGATAGTTTCACACAAGTTATTCCAGAGAGGGAAAGTCAGGGAATCTGATAAATCCTCTGGGGAAGTCAGGGAATATCAAGGAATATCAGGGAATGTATGAGTCACAACAAACAAACCAGGTAGAAGAACAGTTTTATCATGAAAGTAAGTAATTCAGTAAGTTGTGGAATTTTCCACCAGGGCTGCAGATGCACCTCCTCATTCCTTCCCATCATGCACTACAGAGCTGGGGTGTTGCACTGTGCACAGCCTACATAGTTGGCAAGTGTGGGTTAGTGCTGGGCAGTTTGAGTCTTTTTGGTGATTTGTTCATTTTGAACCAGTACCTCAGATTTCTCAATCTCAAGTTTTTGGGGTTTTCAAGTTTTTTTCCTTAGATTGTCTTCGTCGGTCTTCATCGGCCTGCATAAGTGCATGCTAATTTGCTAGTATTGTGAGGGAGTCAACGTAATACATGCAAGGCTTCCGTATCCATTTCAATTTTATTTGACCTACGAAGGCATGACCCTATAACCCTAACCCTAACCCAGTGTTTTATTTTTTAAAGTTTTTAATTTTACTGGTTCTACTTGTCTATTTTATATGCTGGGAGAAACACTACAATACAATAGTAATACAATAGTAATAGTAGTGTGGTGCATGTGTGTTTATTTGTGAAGAAAAGAATTAGCAAAAAGTACATTACAAAAGTTTTACAAAAGTACACTTTTATTTCAGATTATTTGCAATATTACTTGAGAAAAAATAAAAGATTAATTACAAGCATACGCAAAACAAGTAACTACCAACCAAGCTGCATCTCAAGCATTCAGTACCGCTGCCATGTTGAGTCGAGTATTCAGTATACGGGTTAGGTACGTACTGAAACTCGAAAACCTGAATGAACAGCTCGTTCAACAACACACTGCTTCCTCAAAGAGCAGGTTTGAATTGCAGACTCGGCATGTTTTGTGTTGGGAGAATGATTTGTTCAAAATGATTTGTTCGTTCTTGTTCGCCCAGCGCTAGTGTGGGGGTGTTTACCTCAAAGGGATATGCGGAAAGGTAACTGGCTTTTTAACACTGCTCAGCAGGATCTCAAATTACTGGTACATCCTGTCAGGTGACCTAAATGTAGATCTGTCTAGACTTAAATTTAAAACTTAACCTATTAATATATTCCCACCGCTGCCACCAGAATATTGTTGCCGACACCTTCTCCAGGAGGTGATGACAGTGTGAGTGTCATCTTTTTGGGTGGGAGTTGTTTGTCTGGTCATTGGTGTCAGGAAGTCTGTTGTGCAGTCTCTCCTGTTGCTGCCTGGTCAGTTATATCATACAAACCTCAACATTCACCATCTAAGGACAACATGGTGGCGGTCCTGTTGTCCCAGCCCTTGAAGCCTAAATGTATTTTTGTCTATGATTCCTGTTGTCTCCCATGCTATTCTTCCCTTCCTCTTAAATTGCTCCCTTCAGGTACAAGGTCTGCTGAGGACGGGGCAAGAAGCTGTCCAGGGGCAGGCGAGCCGGAGAAGATTAAGTGTATAATTTTGTAAACTTGTTTTTGTTTGTTACAGGGGTTCCTGGTGGAACCCTGTTTTTATGGAGGGGGGGTGTGACGACCCTCCCGCTCTCCTGGCTCTGCATCTTGCAGGAGCCTGGTGGGTGGAGTCATCATCAGACCGATGGAGCGCACCTGGGGCCCGGTGAACTCCTTGAGCCTAAGAAGGCTTCGGACTATCAGTGTCTCTCTCCCTCCTCACCCGTGCACACCTTTTTGTTCTGTTCTTTTGGTTTGATGTAGTTTGTGTTGTCTAGTTATGTTCTCCTAGTTTATGTAATAAATCATTGTTTTAACTTTTACCTTGGCGTATGACTCCCCTCATTGTTACTCCTGTGAGCCAGGTTGTAACAAAATGAAAAGTAGTAGACTGTTACATTATTTTTTTTTCATCACATTACATTAAGTGTTCATTAACTAATGTTAACTAATGCATTTACATTAAACATGAATAACAACCTTAACAAAGATTAATGTTAAATGCACATGAACCACTGCATTAATTAATGTAGTTACACATAATTGTTAGTAGTGTTAACTAATGTGTTTACTAACATGAATTAAGCATGAATTGTGACATTAACAAAGATGAGTTCAAATTAAATGCACAGTAAACAACTGCATTAAGTGATGTTGTTATACATGTTTGTTAATGGAAATGTATTGTCTAAATTGAAACTTTTCATCTATCACTCAACATTAATTAATGCAGTTGTTAATTTGCATTTAACATTAACTCATCTTTGTTAATGTTGTTATTCATGTTTAATTCATGTTAGTTAATGCATTAGTTAATGAACACTTAATGTAAAGAGTTACCAAGTCAACTAAGGGTCCACTTTACCCCCAGCACCACAACAGTGTGCATGTTTTTTTTTTTCCTGTATTACAGTCAGCCCCATAGTTTTTACTGCTATAGTGGATGCAGATGCTGGAGTCATATCTCTATACAGCTGCATTGTTCCCCACCACACAGTAAACCCGCCATCTACTAAAAAGTGTCCTACGGAAACCTTGCGAATCAGTAATTGCAAAATCCTGCATCTAGAATCAACTGCAATAGGAAACGCGTTGAAAACAGGGAACTGACTGTGGCTAAGATGGTGGAGTTTTCAGAGACCGACACTTTAATTGCGATCTTGGCATTAATGCTGCTGAGTGAATGGGAACAGAACAACCTGTACTTACACACCAACTATACAGCCAAAGGGGAAACTTGAGTCTGAACTCTCTAAACCTTAACCCTTTACGTTTTGCTCACAGCGCTCTCACCGAACCGAACAAACATTTTCTCAAAACCCCATGACATTTGCTTTAATGAGCTGGCGTTGCTCTGAGCTTTTTTTTTTCATTATGATATTATTTCTCTCGTCTTTCTTTGCAGAGCTTTCTTTCTTTTGTGACTACAGCGCTTCACCCTGACCGCAACCAGATACGACAGCAGTTTCGCTTTTTGAAAGAGCAGAACGCTCCTCAGATCGTTTCCAAAAACGCCAGATGGAACTTTTTCGGGTTTCCGCGGCCCGAGATGAACCCCCCCCCCCCCCGGATCCACGCCCCCTTCGGTTTAAGGGAAAGCTGCACGAGCCGGATGGGTTTGTTCTTGTTTGAGAGAGAGAGAGCAACGTTTCTTTATTTTGCCCTCAGGCTTCACAGCAGACATTCATTATAGGCGTAGCCAGACCAACATGTTTGGGAATCTTTAGATAGGACTCTTAACTCCTAAGCAAATAAAAGAAAGGTGCATTTAAAGTGTGTGTGTGTGTGTACTTAGTAAGTACTTGTGATGATTTTGACTTCACCTTTACTCGTTATGAAGCTTGAAATGACACACAGTGACATTTTTTATGTTGCTTTGTATTCAGAACGTACCTGATGGCTGCTACAGTATGTGTACTTACACTTTTCTGGGCTTCTCACATTGAGTAAAAGACCATTTGGCACCTCAGAGATGCCATAATAAATCCTTAGGGCTTCAATTAGCTCCTTGCAAACTTTAAATCCCGCATTTTTACTCTGTCTTTTGGATATAATAACTAGAGAGCACTGCTTCTGGTTCCACTTAAAATACATCACAGGCTTGTAAATGTCTCAGCAGCACTGCCATGGCTGTTTCCCACTGCAGAGTGCCTGCTCAAATCTGATTCTAGTTCATTTCAGAGTAGTTAACCGAAAATTGACTGACACTATGAGTCTTTCTCCAACCTGATTTTCCACATGTAGGTATGTTCAGTTAACGCATTCCTTCAGTCCAGTGCCTGTGTTCCTTGCTGCTGCCAGTAGAATGTGAAATCTTTGGTGACCCCTTGAGTCACTTAGTCACAGTAATTTACATCAGCTGTCGCAAAGGGACTCGCCACTTATTCTTGTATGTTGCAATAGAATAGGAAAATTTACAATTCGGTTGAGTATATAGTGGAGAAAAGCGAATATAAGCATAAATGAACAAATCCAAAACCACTGACTCCCAACAACAGACACAATTGTCACTCATGCATCATTTTTTTTCAAGTGTTTATTTCCTCTGTCTTTCACATAGAAACTGCAAAGCACCGGACAGATGAGCTCGACCTCTCTGAACTGGTCTGTACACTGAACAGGTATAATGAATAGGAATAAAGAGCAATATGAAAAAATAGTCCATTCATTTTTGAAGGTCAGTTGAGCTTTATGAACACTTTGAATAAGCCGTGCTATTTTGATTCTGTGGGTATTTTAGTGGTTCTGAATAATCTCCATTCTCCACTGGATCATCAAGACTACTGTTCAGTACTTACAGATAAAGAATGACTCATTTCCACGAATGGAGTCTGGCTCTGATTATTTGAGTCCTTTGGAGAATTTGATACACAGTCGGGTCGAGCTAAGCACATACATATACTGTATGTTTTCAATGAAAAATGCGTTAATAACGTTTTTGAGGCATTTCTTGTCACTCTTCAACACATCCATATGAGTTTATGACAGCACATTGAGTCAGTGAGTTTTTGTACCCGTGTCCACTCCATCCACAGTGTAAAAAAGATGAACTCGTCATTTCACAGTGAGTCATTTGCACCCGGCGACTCGGGCCTGGGCGACTCGGGCCTGGGCCTGGCCAGGTTGGCCCGGACGCGGGCCTGGTCCACGGCGTCCAGCAGGTTTTTGGAGTCCAGCGCCAGCGTGTGGGCCGCCGCCAGCATCTGCCGCTGGCACTCGTCCCGCAGCGACGTCACCGCGTTCTGCTGGGCCAGACGCATCTTATTGATCAGCTCCCCCAAGTCCTTGTTCAGCAGCCGCTCCGTCCCCTCGATCTGAAACGGGCCAGACGGATTATAAGACCGTTAGAAGCAGAGATAAGCTGTTTCTTCCGATACAGAGTCCTGCATTGGGTAGGGTGGCCCACAGAACATGCAGCTAGTGGGTGAATTCTTTGTGTGTCTTTGTGTGTGTAGGTCTATACTCTTAATGATGCCTTATAAAAAAGACTAACAATCAATATATAGAGAAGATAGAACAGTAAAGTACCCTCCGGATGTAATCTCTGTGTTTTGCACTGAAAGAAGTTAAATATCATTTTTCGCATACACATGCTCATAACCCTAAGATCTAACCCTAACCCTAAGGTACAAGACTGTGTACATCTGGGTGTTAGGGGGTAAAGAAACTACTCATCCCAGAGAGAATTCCCCCAAAGTCCCCCAATCACAGAGCTCGCTCTGTCGTCTTGTCATATGGGAGAGACAAACTATATCTAGATATCTAACTATATCTATAACTATATCTAATAATTCTACAATTTTATGTCAATCATTACAGCAACCATTACTATCGTTTTCTGATGTCGGAGACTGAAGGGGTTCTCTGATGTGTAATGTGGCAGCTATGGCTAGAGTTAAAATCCCTATGAGTCTGGTGGCTGGTCCAAAACTTCCGGAACCGAACGTTTCAACTCTATGTGGATCTGGCTTGGTGCCGCTCTCCATGGTGCTGAATAAGCAGATTGCCAAGGGACCAGATAGATGCTCTACCACCACTTAGGTCTACTGTAAATCACTTCATTTCAATACGGATACAGTATTGCATGGTGCGGGGGGGGGGGCGGGGTGGGAACAGGTTTTCCAAGACCCATGCAGGACAGAATGAGATGACAGGAAAAAAAAAGAAAAAGGAGGAGGAGAGTCGGAGGAGGAGGCCTACCTCTGTCCTGACGGAGCCGTGCAGGGAGGGCAGGATCTCGTCCACGCTTTGGATCAGAGTGCGGAGAGTGACACCCACCGCCTGAGGGGGGGGGGGGGGGGGTGCGAAGGGAGAGGAGGGCAGGTGAAGGATGGATGGAAGGACAAACAGAAGGGAGGGAGGATAGGAGGATAGGAATGATCTTGTTTAATTTGAGTAAGACGCTTTTTTAGAATAACGATCAAAAAAATCAGTCCTTCCAATTCACCGAAACACACACACACACACACACACACACATACACACACACACAGTGGTGCCCTACTTTGACGGCGGCGGGATACTCAGAGGGGTGCAGTGTGTTGACATCATTCTTCAGCCGGACCACCTCCTTGACTATAGCCATGACACCGGTGTAAACCTGGTCCCCAGATCTGTCCAGTTCCGCTGTGGGCAGAGGCTGCAGCAACACAATGGTACTTTACCTTTAATGTCTATCATAAGGAACTATATGGTCATCATAATGTCCTATGAGCTCAACATACAAAATCCCAGCTTTCGTAACTCATAATTATGATATTTCTGCATTGAGCTTGCTGTTATGAATTTTCAGGAGGGTTTTTATTTTTTTTGTTTTTACCTGTGTGACTGCGCCAGGCTTGGGAGGCTTCTTTGGAGGCTCTGCTAGAGAGAGCAAGAGTTAGTAATGCAACTAATGTACATCTGCAAATATAATATGCATTTTACATCTGTAAATTGTATAAATATATATGATAGGGTGAATAGTTTCTTCATGGCTTTCTGTACGTATATATGGCCTTCTGTACACCTGTTAATATCTAATATGTCCACGATTTACATTTTGCACATCCTATATATATGCTGTACATTTTTCTTCACATACTCATATTTTCTCACTTGTTACATACATATTGCAAATATTTATTTTAATATTGTACATATTTTCCATTCATTTCCTTTGTCTCAGTATGTTCTACTACTACACATTCTGCATACATGCTGTGATTCATATACAGGTAACACTTTACAATAAGGGTACATTAATTAACATTAATTAACAGTTAACTAATGGTGTTCATGTTAACTAAGGTATTAATTTATACATTATTTAATAGTCATCTTTATAAACTATTAAATAATGTATAAATTAATACCTTAGTTAAGCATTAAATAACCCTTATTAAGCATTAACTAACCCTTAACTTAGTGTACCCTTATTGTAAAGTGTTACCATATATTTTATACTTTTTATACATATATTCCCACTTAATACCAATTCCAGTGTTTTCCATTTGTCAGCGGGGTTATGTTTGATACCAATTAATTTGCTCTATTTTTATTTATATCCTATTTTTCTTGACGACTCCATTTCCCCACAGGGATCATTAACGTTTTATAATGTCATCTAAGAGAGAGGAGAGGTTTGTCAGCCGTTAGAAAAAGGAACTATCCTGAGATTGACCAACCGTTTGGCTGAGACCTCACTCGTAAAGAGGAAGATTTTCAAACAAACAAAAGGGTCCAATGGTATCTGAATAGTATATGACTGAATAAAAGTTTGAACATGTTTATGGAGGCTCAGCCCATGACTCACCATATTCTCGCTTTTGATCAGGAGGCTGCAAACAGCACAGAGAGAGAGAAGCAAAAATAGTGAATATTCTAATGAATGTGAATTTATCGGTTTAATAGGTTTAAACAATGCATGCATTCAGTTTCAAAATTCAGTTATTGAAAATATTACTATTAAAGTCACACTGAATTGAAAAATGACTTTTACCCCATTTGTCAATTTATGCAAAAAAAAAAAAAAAAGACCAAAAAAAAAAATATATTCTTGTATTTTTATATCAAGATCTAATTACGTTTGCTTCCTAGAAAACAGGAAATGTTTAGTGATGACATCATCGTGTACAAGGATGCGACATAGAAAATTCCAACCAATAAAACACTCACAGATTTTTGAACAATCCCGCCCCTCCGCCCCTCCCATCAAATAAAACTGTCTCTCTCCCAAACTGATATCCCATTGGTTTACACTTTTGGTGTTTCTTTGCATACAAATCTTGCAGAGTGCAGCTTTAATTCAATATTACTTGTCATCCTAGCAGAATTTAAACCTTTGATATGCAAACAACATACTGTACCTTCATGATGTTTGACTCCTGTTGCACGACAGGATCCTACAGAAAAGCACAACTTCAATCACATGTGAGGTCAGACTCTGATCAATCAATTACAGTATATGACAATATTTATACCATCAGATAGGAAAGTGTGTGTGTGTGTGTGTGTGTGTGTGTGTGTGTATGACCTCTCACCAGCTGTCTCTCCTCCTGCTCCAGCCACTGTTTATCCCTCTGCATCTCTTGTCTTTGCCTTTGCAGGGTGTTCTCCACTCGCTCTCTCTCTCTCTCCCACACCGGCCTGCTGTCCCCATCTCCCTACACACACAGTCACACACACATGAATCCATTAAAGACAACCAGTGTAGTATTGATCAATTCTACAATAAATATGTAATCAATCAAACTGCATCATATCCATCATATCAGAGGTGAACCACACTGACTGGACCAGATCTGATTTTTAATAAAAGGACAATATCACCCTGATGTGTTGGCAATCTGATGTATCAGTCTAACCCTAGTATGCATGTTCATACAGCAACATGTATGCACAAATGCTCACTCATGCATGCATCCTCATGTTCACTCACATACATGCATATGCATTCACAAACATTTGACACAATGCAGCGTTCTATCATTTGTCTGTGGTTGCTCGATTATCAAAAAGACGTCGCAGTGCTGGACACACCGTTTGATTGACAGGCGACAGCACCAAAGAGAAAAAGATGGAGACTAAATAAAAATAAAAGGTAACACTTTACAATAAGGGTCACTAAGTTAAGGGTTATTTAATGCTTAAAGCATTAACTAACCCTTAATTAACAGTTAACTAATGTGTCTGGTAATCATTTACTAATGGTGTTCATATTAACTAAGATATTAATTTATACATTATTTAATAGCCATCTTTATAAACTATTAAATAATGTATAAATTAATACCTTAGTTAACATGAACACCATTAGTAAATTACACATTAGTTAACTGTTAATTAAGGGTTAGTTAATGCTTAATAAGCATTAACTGACCCTTATTAAGCATTAACTATCCCTTATTAAGCATTAACTGACCCTTATTAAGCATTAACTGACCCTTATTAAGCATTAACTGACCCTTATTAAGCATTAACTGACCCTTATTAAGCATTAACTGACCCTTATTAAGCATTAACTGACCCTTATTAAGCATTAACTATCCTTAATAAGCATTAACTATCCCTTAATAAGCATTAACTAACCCTTAATAAGCATTAACTAACCTTTAATAAGCATTAACTAACCCTTAATAAGCATTAACTATCCCTTATTAAGCATTAACTAACCCTTATTAAGCATTAACTGACCCTTAACTTAGTGTACCCTTATTGTAAAGTGTTACCAAATAAAAACAAGGAATTTACAACTTTAAGATTAAGAAATGATTCAATATGTTCCCCACTGCAATTGGATAGAAATCCAAACCTACATGGGGCAGTAGGCCTACATCTTTTTCCTCACAGAAACGTTTTTCCAGACCAAAATTTTCAGAAGAAGAAAGAAGAAGAAGAAGGCTCTTTGATTATTCAGAAGAGCTCCATCCATTTCGCAAGACATTTCTACATCCAGTTTATCTTCACCGCCACAGTAGAAGGCGTTAGGAAAATTGTCATTCTCCTATTTAAAACAATGGTTTGCTGTCTACCATAAACCGTGATTAATGTAGCATTAGGGTTAGAGTCTGAGGCTTTGTTGGCATGACAACAGACAAACACACAGATGCAGTGAACCCTGACAACTAATGCATGTGTGTGAGAGCATACTGTATTTATGCGGGTGTGTCTGACTGTGTGTGTGTGTGTGTGAAGGGCACCTGTATTGATGTGCCTCGACGAAGGGTGTTGCCATGTAGTCTGGATGGCTGTGGCAGAGAGAGAGAGAGAGAGAGCGAGGGTTAGAGAGAACCACACCCTCTGGCGGCCATATTGGAGGTCTTCAGCTCTCGGGCTCCAGTGGCTGTGAACTGATTAGGTTCATTTCCCGTTTTTTTGATGGGGAACTGATCATCCCACCCATGGGCGTCACTATCCCTCCCAGAGATGTTTGCAATTTCAGACCCTTTCTTTCTACTTCTGAACCATAAAGAGCTCCAGATTGTAACCATTTAACTGCATTATTATTATTATTGTGTGTGTGTGTGTGTGTGTGTGTGTGTGGGGCACCTTGGGCGGAGGCTCTGTGACGGTGGAGTCGAAGAGGAGGGCGATGGAGCGTGATCTGTCTCGCCTGTTCTCCACCTCCTGCTCGGACTCCATCTTGTGGATATCACTGTAAAACCAGAGAGAGACACGTCAACTAATAACACTAACTATATGTGTGACTGTGTGTGTGTGTGTGTGTATGTGTGTGTGTGTGTGTGTGTGTTCCTGTACCGAATGTCCTCACAAGGATAGAAAGATGAGGGGAAATCCTCCAAAAACACATGTTAAGTGGATATATATGAATGAAGATATAGGGGATATATAACGAATGAGAAGATACATGTGTGTACTGTTTGTATATGTAAGTGTGTGTGTGTGTGTGTGTGTGTGTGTGTGTGTGTGTGTGTGTGTACCATAGCGAGCAGACCAGCTGGCTGAAGGTGGGCCGGCGCGGCGGCTCGTAGGCCCAGCAGTGTGTGAGCAGGGAGTAGAGGGTGGGGGGGCAGAGCTGGGGCTTGGGGAGGCGAACCCCCATCTCCAGCTGGTTGATCACCTGGCCGTTCTCCAGCCAGAAGAACGGCTGCTGGCCCGGCGAGAGGACCTCCCACATACACACACCTGGTGGAACACACACACACACACATCTGAAACAGCATCCACTCGACTAAGGGCGACTGGAAAACACTGGATTTCACAAAATCTCCCTTGTCTAATATCTTCAATACCAGTGTATTTCTCACCAAACATCCAGACATCACTAGCCGTGGTGAAGCGTCTGAAGTTGATGGATTCGGGTGCCATCCATTTGATCGGCAATCGGCTAACAGAGGCTGCAAGGAAGATACAGAGGGTCAAACATGATTGAAGAGAAAAGGACAAAAAAAGGCATTCTAAGGTTGTAGACATTGAGGTTGGAGACATTACCATTACTTTTACAAAGCTTGAAATAATGATAGATCGGGGTTGGAGATATATTTCACAGTTTTTTTGGATGGAAACTGATCCAAAATTAACTCAAAGTGATCAGACTCCAACTGAGTTAAATCACATTACTTTTTCCCACTTTAAAAAGGCAATAAGTGAGGAGCTTATAAGTTCACAGAATCAGTATAAACTTGCTTTTATATGATTCTTTCATCCTATTGTTGTATTATTTTAGCCTGTGTTGCTGATTTGTCCTTGTTTTAATTTATTTGATGAATTATGCACATCTGCTTTTTATTTGCTTTTTATCTGCTTTTTATTTATTTGATTTTGAGTTGAAAAAAGTGTGATACAAATGAATGACAAATGATCTCTCTATTAACTCTTGTATTTGCCAATTTCTTCTTCTTCTTCCTCTGAGGAAAACTGCCATCCCAAAACTTTGCACGTAGGTTCAGTCCCATGCTAAACTTCCTCAACTGGCATTTGGGGTCAGTAGTCCTGATGGTGGGGCTGTATTAAGCGTCTAAAGGGACTAAAACTAAACTTTGAAAATTCATAAAAATCAGCTGTACATGCTACAGCTTTGAAACTTCCATTGAAATGTAGGCCCAAGTGAGAAGAAACATTCACACACTTCAAGCTAGCAGAAAAGATAAAGTCCAACACTCAACAAAAACTGTAAAACTAATTAAACATTTTTTTTTGCTCTATTTTCTCACCAAACTTGCTACACAGCATCTTCAGACTGTCCCTGACAAACGATCCACACAAATTTCCAACACACACACACACAAAGACAGTGAAAGAAAGCAGACTTGACCAGGTAGCAGCTGCTGATACAAATGCTATTGTCATTTGATGGAGAAATGATGGAGGCAAAGGGAAATAATTTGGGGTGACAAATAACTCCACCCAGTGGACAAGGATTGTCTGTTTTGAGATTTTGTAAGCCAAAATATTTGGAACTTCCTCTTTAACTTACGGAGAAAGTTCATTCAGTACATTCTGATCTGTTGAGCACGGACAGTGTCTGCGGTCAACATGTCTGTGTGTGTGTGTCTGTGGATGTGTGTGTGTGTGTGTACCTTTGTAATAGTCTTCCTCCTCAATGTAGCGAGAGAGACCGAAGTCGCCCAGCTTGACGCAGTCTGATGAAGCCACCAAAACGTTCCTCACCGCTATATCTCTGCAGCACAGATAGAACAGAGGCAGGGACTCAGAGAATTAAATAGGTCTCCTCAAGATGAAGATTTTGTTACTATCTGCTCACCGCCATGTCAGTGCAATCTCCAGTGGTTTGTCTGACCACCAAACACACAGCGGGTTAGCTACTGCAGTTCTATCTCATCCTTATTCTAAACAATCAAAGTGAATGGTCTGGTTATTTTGGAATCTAAAAAGGGGATAAAATGTCCATCTAATTTCTCTAAAGCTGCAGCATAGTCCAAGTGTTTTGTATCCAAACGATTGCACTGTTATTCAAAGAGTTCCTAGATTTGCCTCATGTAGTAGGGAATAAATCCACATTTAATCTAACATTAGTAGTGTTAGTTGAATTGTTTGGAAGAAGGCTGAGATGGAACTGAGGGGGCTAATGCCTGGTTCATGCTGTCTGTGTAGCTGTCTGTGCTTCTTGCGCTTCTCATGATGACCGCACACCTGAAAGCACTGTAGTGGTTGCAGTTCCTCTGCATTAACCTATATACAACCTTGCGTGAGAGCTAAGATAACATGTTAAAATTATTACCCCTCAATTACAAGTACTGACGGTCATGCTGAGCGTAGATAACTCTACTTCATTTTTCACATATCAGTACATTTCTATTTTTAGTCCTGTGAAACTATGACTATGTAACAACAATTATTTCTCAACACATTTGCTATTTGTATTAGCATGTTCAAGAATCATTTAGAATTTCCTTTAGGATCAAATCAAATTAATGAAAATGAAGTAAAAGTTTGATTGTTAAACCCTCTATCATGCAGAAAGTATGCAGTTACACACTAATAATTCTCAAATTTTCTATCTACAGGTCAGGTTTGCCTTAAAGTAAGTGAGCATCTTTGCTGAATTTCTCCTTTGAGGTGCACTGGCTTTTAAAGGCAGTGTAGTACCTCAAAATGATATGCAAAAAATCTGTCACAAATGCAGGAAGCAATGGTACTGAAATCAAAGGAAAGAAGCATTTCCTGCACTGCATTTGACACGCACTGCATTTCTGCATGTTTGTGTGTGTGTGTGTGTGTGTGTGTGTGTGTGTTACCTGTGCACCATGTTGAGTCCCTCCAGGTAAGCCATTGCTTTGCAGATCTGCAGACAGTACAGGACTAAGGTTGCACTGCTCAGATTGTGCTGCTGCTCCACCAGATAGTTCCCCAACTGTCATGGAACAAACATTTGTATTCAGACTTATCAAGTTCAGTGCAAGATATTTTGAGACTCAAAATTGCCAATGCATTAACTACATACAGTATCTTGTATATTATCTACTATTTTTACTATTTTACTACTTTTGATCATTTTGCCAGTTTCAGAAAAATGCTCAACATTTCAGTTGAAAGTGAAATCTTGATTTTTTTTTCCACCTGATTCAAGGTTCTACATCATCTCCAGGACCTTTATTCTTAATAACCCAAGAAAGGAAAATGGATTGTTTCTCTATGTGCCATTTTGTGTCCCCAAATAAATCAAACCAAATGCTTACTAGAAACAAATGCTCGTTTCTCTATGTGCCATTTTGTGTCCCCAAATAAATCAAACCAAATGCTTACTAGAAACAAATGCTCGTTTCTCTATGTGCCATTTTGTGTCCCCAAATAAATCAAACCAAATGCTTACTAGAAACAAATGCTCGTTTCTCTATGTGCCATTTTGTGTCCCCAAATAAATCAAACCAAATGCTTACTAGAAACAAATGCTCGTTTCTCTATGTGCTATTTTGTGTCCCCAAATAAATCAAACCAAATGCTTACTAGAAACAAATGCTCGTTTCTCTATGTGCCAGTTTGTGTCCCCAAATAAATCAAACCAAATGCTTACTAGAAACAAATGCTCGTTTCTCTATGTGCCATTTTGTGTCCCCAAATAAATCAAACCAAATGCTCACTAGAAACAAATGCTTGTTTCTCTATGTGCCATTTTGTGTCCCCAAATAAATCAAACCAAATGCTCACTAGAAACAAATGCTTGTTTTTCTATGTGCCATTTTGTGTCCCCAAATAAATCAAACCAAATGCTTACTAGAAACAAATGCTTGTTTCTCTATGTGCCATTTTGTGTCCCCAAATAAATCAAACCAAATGCTTACTAGAAACAAATGCTTGTTTCTCTATGTGCCATTTTGTGTCCCCAAATAAATCAAACCAAATGCTTACTAGAAACAAATGCTTGTTTCTCTGTGCCATTTTGTGTCCCCAAATAAATCAAACCAAATGCTTACTAGAAACAAATGCTTGTTTCTCTATGTGCCATTTTGTGTCCCCAAATAAATCAAACCAAATGCTTACTAGAAACAAATGCTTGTTTCTCTATGTGCCATTTTGTGTCCCCAAATAAATCAAACCAAATGCTCACTAGAAACAAATGCTTGTTTTTCTATGTGCCATTTTGTGTCCCCAAATAAATCAAACCAAATGCTTACTAGAAACAAATGCTTGTTTCTCTATGTGCCATTTTGTGTCCCCAAATAAATCAAACCAAATGCTTACTAGAAACAAATGCTTGTTTCTCTATGTGCCATTTTGTGTCCCCAAATAAATCAAACCAAATGCTTACTAGAAACAAATGCTTGTTTCTCTATGTGTCAGTTTGTGTCCCCAAATAAATCAAACCAAATGCTTACTAGAAACAAATGCTTGTTTCTCTGTGCCATTTGTGTCCCCAAATAAATCAAACCAAATGCTTACTAGAAACAAATGCTTGTTTCTCTATGTGCCAGTTTGTGTCCCCAAATAAATCAAACCAAATGCTTAGGGGAGTGCTGTAGCATCAAGCAGACTAACTAACCCTAACTAGGTGATAAAGTAATAAGCAGGTCCGTCAACAACTATTCTAAACTTCCTTCAATCGTAAAGACAGTCACTGTTCTGCAGAAAACGAAACCTCTCAGGGATTTTGAAGAAGTGGTTTAGTTTCTCATGAACATCTATACACTGACAGATATACATTCCCAGGCATAAATACATGTACATAGACCCAGGGGACAATGTCTGCTTTACAGTTAAATCATTTCACGAGTCCCCTTGTATTACAGAAAGGCAAGTTGGCCAGCCATATATACAGACACACACACAACACATTCAAACACACACCTCTCCATGTTCATAGAGCTCCATGACGATCCAGACAGGATCAACCTCGATGACCCCGATTAGACACACGATGTGGGGATGATTCAGACCCTTCATCAAGACTGGAACAGAGAGAGAGAGATCACAGTTATTTATGATGATGAGAGAGAGAGAGAGAGGGAGAGAGAGAAAGAGAGAATGAAAAAGACAGATGAAGAGCAGAGGAGAGAAACATTTTGACAAAAGAAAGAACCATGATATTACTCCACACATATTGTATTAACCCTGTTATGAATTAATCTAAGAGTGGACCTACATGTGGGTCAGACTTACTGTGACCAATTGGAAGTCCAAGTGATGTAATACAAAATACAAAAATCAAACCAACACTACTGTTGGTCCCATTCACATCTTTTGGTCAAACACAATTCATACCATTTGGCTTATTAAAGCATTAGCCTTACTCCCCAACTTTGCTCTGAGTAGAAATCACCGAACGTAAAGAATCTGCCAATATCTCAAATTTTTGAAACCTAATTAAAAATAAAATAAACTTAATTAAAAATACAATTTATGACCTAATTACTGTACTTGGATTTTAATAATTTAAGACTTTTTAAGGACTCATGGATACCCAGTGTTCTAGTCTAACTACTGTGTATCATCATTGTGAAAGTGACAAACAAAATCACTGACCAACCTCAACAATGTGTTTGTGTGGCAGGTCTTGCAAGCCAGGGCCCTTTTCCTGTTTTTTTTTTGTTGTTTTTTTTTGTTTTTTAAACCTTGGCCTGCTTCACATTCATATAGTTACACACACTCATGTTTGGGATTTGCTAAGAACAAGTTCCTGCAGCTAATAGCATTTGCCAACAAAGCTTTAAAACCTGCATATATCGCCTAAATCAACAAGATATTATTATTTAGTGTGATGAATTATTAGACATCAAAGTTACAATTACAATTACAATTTACAATTTCACATTTGGCAGACGCTTTTATCCAAAGCGACTTACACATGAGATTTGCATACAACACAAGCAAGTTTCTAGATAGGAGAGAACAACGAGAGTAAGTGCTATAGAGCTAAGTTCTGGTCCAACAGGACAAAGGTGCTACGAGACAGTGCAACAAGCTAAGTTCTGGTCCAACAGGACAAAGGTGCTACGAGACAGTGCAACAAGCTAAGTTCTGGTCCAACAGGACATAGGTGCTACGAGGGAGTGCTACAAGGTAGTGCTATGAGGTAATGCGTAGAGTGCATCAAATTTTTTTTTTTTTTTTTTTTTTTAATGAAAGGAGGTATTCGCTAAAGAGCTGGGTCTTTAGCCTTTTCTTAAGGATAGAGAGGGATTCTGCGGATCGAATGGAGTTTGGCAACTCGTTCCACCACCGGGGAACCACAGAAGAGAAGAGTCTGGCTAGAGACTTAGGGCCTTGCTGAGGTGGCAAGTTGTTGTTGTCAGAAAATTAGTCATTCATTTTCCAAGCCCACACTTTCCCATTCAGTTCAGAAAGGAGGCTGGCGCAGCCCCCGCTCTGGGCCCCTTCCCCCAGGCTGCAGGTTGACAAAGCCGCAGGCAACAGGAAGTCAACTACAATCACGTTCTCACTCACACAACATGCAATAACCTTCACATCATCATCCCATTTCCCTATCGTTTGTTTCTATTTTAAAGCAGTGCACATTTTACGTTTTTGTGTACTGTGGTCAAAGTAATCCCATGACATTTTCATATATATAAATGTCTGTCTGTGCATATAATGCCTGAATATACGACCACCAGGCTAGAAAATGAGAGACACCTGAAAAAGATTGACGCGGTGTGGCTGTCGGTCAACTGAGTAAAAGTGAATAGTGTGATGAGGTGGATTTGTTTCTGTGGTTACTGTGACACAGTAAACGGTCTTGTCTTTAGCTCTAGTCTCTACTCCAAAACATGAAGAGTTGTAGCTTGAGAAGAGTCAGCTCAGTGTGTTAACAACAGGACTGTGATTGCTATCTTGCTAAATTGGCTTTATCTAAACACAATCAGATGTGTCAGTGATGAAATGATCAGATCCATTTTTTTCAGCTTGGAAAACATTGGAGTATTACCACTTTAATATTATCCTTTAGTGCAAGCCAAATTTCCAATCAGGGACAGCAAAACCTGGATATTAGTCCCAACTGGATACATTCAAATTCTATTCATATGTGTCATTATGCTGCACTTCTCCTTTAACTCCCCTGTTGTCTTCTTTGACAATTAGATGAAACGGCAGTAAGACACTGAAGGACTCTGACATACGGAAGCACCTTAAAAGGAAATAGAAAAAGCAACAGCCACTTACTCACCAGCTTCACTGAGAAACTTCTCTTTTACATCAGCTGAGCAGTCCTTACACGTTTTAACAGCCACGCGGATCCTCTCCCCCGTCTACACACACACACACACACACAAATTTACCCATTTAGTGATGAACATAGATGCCAAACCAACATAGACACCATAACTGATACTATGAGTAGCCTACTAATAGGAAACTATTATCAGGACCTGCATTTTAGTAGTATGAATGAATGAATGAATGAACTTTATTTTGGTTGTTCACATAAAAATAAAAAAACGTACATTTCTCGAGATTAAAATTATTATAACCAAAAAAGGGTTGGGCAGAAGCAATGCTTTTTTTTAGCCCACCCTGTACATTACATCAAACAACTCAACACACTTTCAAACAATTTTTTTTCCCATTATGCTCACATTCCTCCATAACAATATGTAAATTATATTCTTTATTCAATTAAACAAATTCATTACTTATTAATGAAACACATAAATTATTCAATTAGTCTCACAATTAATATTTATTAATAATTTCCCATTTTAAAGATTTTTTAAATTTTGACAGAGTACTTATTAACTTGAATTGATCACTGAGATCATTCCATAGTTTTACCCCGACAACTGAAACACATCTTTGTTTGACATTGGTTCTTATTTTACTTGTTTCAAACCGAAGCAAACCTCTTAAACTATAATGCCCTCTTCTTAATTTGAAGAGGGATTGAATGCTCATGGGGAGGCTCCTATTCACAACTCGAAACAGAATTTCCATCAATTTTACCCTAACTATATCCATAAATTTTAATTGTTTGGATTTTATAAAAAGCCGACTGGTCGATTCTCGGTATCCAGCGTTATTTATTATTCTTATCGCCCTTTTTTGTAATTTAACTATTGGGTCTAGATATGTTTTGCAAGCATTTCCCCAAATTTCCGAGCAATATGATAAGTACGGCATCACAAGAGAGGAGTACAATATATGCAGACACAAGTAGTAAAAAGTTGCTTGTGTTTTTCATTAGAATGCTTTTGCTGTAGTAACTCACTGGGCTTTTGTAAACCCCGTCATGAACCTCTCCGAAGAAGCCCTCGCCCAGGATTCGACCCAACACCACGTCATCTCTGGAGAGGCTGTGCTTCTCTGAGCACACACACACACACACACACACACACACACACACACACACACACACACACACACACACACACAGAGACAGGGAAAGGTTGAGGAATTTGTTCTGCCAGATCTGGGCTAAAAATATTTGTACATTTGAATTTATTTATAAATTCCCATCTGTCAAAAAGAGATATTTTTGATCTAATTTCTAATGTCCCACATTAAATAAAATCATATTACAATAGCTTGGAAGGTGGAAATTGTTTAATTATATATTGACTTGAACAGAGATGAAAAGGAAAACTTATTTCTAACAGTAATTTTAGACATATTGTCAAATTGAAAAAAATCAGTTTGAAGCATATATAGTGAGGGGAATTTGTATTGGGACAGTTGAGAGAAATGTGTTGTGCATTCAACAAATTAATATTCCAGATCAAAAGACGACTATGATGAAATTTAGGGGCATCCCATTTCACATTGCTGTCCCAACACTTGTCTGTCACGTGTTCAGCCTTTGTCCCATCATCCCACCTTTATTGTAACAACTGATGGGTTACGTGAATGAGACGAGAAACGAAATGTTTTCATTGCATCATGTGTGTGGGCTGGAGGTTCCCAATTTACAAAACAGCACTTGATCACTGCCTGTACTCAGAATGAGATATTGACTCCCACGCTGCAATCAGATACTTTCAGAGTATAGAGGGTGTGACAAAATAACGGAAACGCCACATGAAAAAGGACTATGAAGTAACTACATCACAATTACAAAGGCAACTACACAGGTCAGTCATATTAAGCTCTGTGCCTATGCCTGTTACTTCATTGATTGCTTGGATTTGGGTCATTCATAGCAATTTTCCATTTTTTTTGGCATTCCTTGCAGAATCAAATTTTCCACATCTCTGTCGAACTCTACTCACCATCAGAGTTCATCGTGTCTTCAGGAATCTCCGCATAAATATCAGAACCTGGAGTTAAACAAATAAAGAAACCATATTGAAGTTACAGGTGATACACTGTTTACCCTACATTCATTCTCCTGTGTCTCTACAACACAAATTCTGACAAAAAAAACAAACACCCAAATCCTCCCACATTAAAACAATGGTCATATCTAATGTCATTGCCTTTACTTACCCACACGTCTCTGAAGACTACGAGGGCCATCACTGGAAGAGAGAGAGAGAGAGAGAGAGAGAGAGAGAGAAATATTACAGAAAATTCTAACTGTCTAACAAGCACGATGAGCGAAAACGTGAAAAGCCATGACAGGTTTTATTAGTTGCTGACAGTCATTTAAATTTCTCTTTTTAAGCAAGCAATTAACATTTCAACTGCAACTCAGACTGTTAAACAAGGATGTTTTGGACTGTGTCTTCTTGTGCCAACAGACAGAAACACAAAAAGAAGAGAGATTCCGGGTGTAGAAGGGAGGGAGATAAAAAAAAAAAAAACCCTGCAAAAATAGGTATGTGGGTATATGGGTGTGAAAACACCTCCCAAAAACACTCAAAAAGGTAGTGTACCTAGTCACACACACACACACACACACACACACACACACACACACACACGGTATGCTGCCATTGATTTACCAACACTGTGGAAAAAAGTCTTAAATTAGTCATCCTTGACAATGTGTTGGATGCATTGTTTTTCTATACATTGTATTTTTAGATTTTTCAAACTAAAGTAAAAACACTCACCGTTTTGGGATGTCAGGCAGCGCGACTCTTGCTTCTCTTCCTGTAAGAGTCAGACCATTAGTTTTTATGTAGCCACTGATAATGTAATTCTGTCTTACAGGCCTTTGACTTGATCTTAATGCATATCAGAATATATGTTTAATATATATATATATCAGCTATAAGCATGGTTTTCTACTACATAATTCCCCCGTTTGGGACTTTCAAAAGTCCCAACAAGTTATAATTGAATACAAATATTAACTCATGAGTATATACCAAAAACAGAATACAATTGCTTACTTGCAAACATAGCTGATCTCCTAAAAAGGGACGCTAGGCTTCTATCCTTACTATTAATACTAGATAGGTGTTATATAGGGGACAGTAGGGCTTTTTGAGGGCTTAGCGCTTTTTGAATAATATATTAATGTAATGAGTATGTCCCTGTAAATGGGTCAAAAATGTAATGAAATTTAATAAATTAATGGATAATATAATAACATTTTAAGAGTGACTTTGTTATATTTTTCCCGATAACACTGGCACTATGTGTAGGATTTGGACATAACTTATTATTACATTACATTACATAGACCAGTGATTATTACATTATGAGTGATTTAATATTTTTTTCAACTGGTAATCATTCTTACTGATAATATAACAACTGCTCACAACAGTCAAAACACTTAACAAATTTTTTTTTTTTTTTTATTGTTTTTGCACTCTGTCTTATGTGTTTGCTATGAGACTTGATGGCTTTGCTTACTTGCTTGCTGATGCTGTCCATCATTGTCAATAATGATGTTGCTGCTATTATTAAAGTGAAACGTTATTACGCTACAGCAGCTGATTTCACTCATTCGATTTTAGTACATTTTTGACCCATTTAGAGGGACGTTTTATTACAAGTTATTACATCATTATTAGAAGGAAATCACTCAGGTGTAGTGTACCTTTGCTGGGCCTGATGATGAGCGAGCTGTCAGAGTTGGTTTCCAGTCGACAGTAGCCGTCAATCAAGTCGGCCATATTCTCTGCTACAGCCAGGGAGGAGGTGTTAACTGACAAGGGCTGTTAAAAAAAGAAAAAAAAGAAGGTAAGAACCTGTTCCGTGTATCAAGGATACTCCCAGTGAAGATGTAACCATAAACCTTGATGGCTGCTCAGTTCCCAAAGGCAGACAGTCAAGAATCTAGGAGTCGTTTTTGATCCCCCTCTATCCTTTGAACCACACATTAAAAACATCACTAAATCCGCTTTCTTCCACCCACACAATCTTTCACTGGCAGATGCTGAAATCCCGGTGCATGCATTCATAACATCAAGAATAGATTATTGCAATGCACTCTTCTCCGGCCTACCTTCAATTACAACAAAGGCTCTTCAATTAGTCCAAAATGTAGCAGCTAGAGTCCTAAGCAGAGCAAGGAAGACTTATATCCCTACAGGCGAGAGCTGATTTTAAGGTGCTCCTCCTGACTTATAAGGCCTTAAATGGATTGGCACCGTCATACATACAGTATATGACTTGATTAAACCGTATATTCCAGGACGCCCTTATCTGACAGTCTCCTGGTTTAACAAAAGAACAGTTGGGAGTATAGCATTTACACATCACGCCCTTTCTCTTTGGAATACTCTCCTTCGACTGTAAGGGAAACGGACTCTGTTGAAATGTTTAAATCTAGGCTTAAAACCCATCTTTCCTCTCTACACTACAGCTCTCCCTAGTTCCTCTGGCTGGAGATGGTGACAACCGTGGTTCCTGGGAGATTTCTTACACAACTGCAAATCCTCTAGATGTGATGTCTCTTGGTGGGGTAGGGTTAGGGGTAGGGTTAGGGTTAGGGTTAGGGTTAGGGTTAGGGTTAGGGGTTACCTGTCTAGCTCCCTCCATGTGGACAGTCAGCAGCGCCCGACCATCATTCTCCAAAGAACAGCGAATACTGCGGACCTGGGAAAAACTGGCTAGACAGATGGGCTGGAGAGGACGTACACGTAAAGATGTGGAAAGCAGAAATAAAAGCAATATTAAATCGATAAGGAGATACTGTACCTTGACACTTTCATTACTGATGTAATTTTTCTGTATGTATGTATGGTCTATCTTAATATTTGTACAATTATTTATTTTACTTTCATACTGCATGTATTAGAATTTTTCCTGTACATTTTCATTTCACAACTTTTCGTCCCACATTCTTAACACATTCTGGTGTTGTAATTGTCAGTTGTGCTCTGTTTGATACCATAACATTTGCTCTATTCTTATTTATATACAATTTTTCTTTGCTCTATATTATTACTATTTGCTGCTGCAACCCAATTTCCCCACAGGATCATTAAAGTTTCATCTTATCATCTCATGTTATATCTATCCATTTTTTTCCCCCACAATATGACAAAATGCCTGGTGAAGGAAGATAACTACAATTCATACTGTCAAAAAGGTATCACTTAAGCAAAAGCCAACAATATCTTGTGAACTATGGCGGGGGGGAATATATCATAAGTTAATGTTAGGAAACAAAACTGTTACTTTAAATATTTTCGTTTTTTGTATAATTTCATAACAAATACAGAAAGAAAGTGTGAGCTCACTGTTGAGTTCTTGTCAGCTTGTTGGCTGATGCCTTCTGGACCGATGACCAGGTCTACTGTTAGTCTCCAACCTTCCTATGGATACACACACACACACACACACACACACACACACTAGCGTTAGACCGATATATCAGTTTGCTGATCTATGGGGCCAATATTGGCCTAATTGATGCCAAACTCCGTACACACATTCGGATGTCCTAGATGTACAACTTTGTCATTGGGACCACCCATGTCCCCCATCTTGATTTTCCACTATTTTGTGTTTTTTTCCAATGGGCTCTCTCAATTTTTTTGCCCTATCTGCGCCAAAATCAGAAGACAGCTCCAGGGGACTGAGATACACAAACCTACTATAAACCAGCGCAATCTCATGAACCGTTTGAGATAAAGATTGTTTGAAGATAAAATGTGTCTAATATCAGATTAGCAGTTTTGTGGACATGTCAGCTGAAGTGAGACGAATCTTTCGTACTCCCTGTTAATAGCATAAACTGACTGTGATGCAAATAGTCTGATAAATTGACAATGTGATATGTTCAAGACAGTTTAATCAATCTTCATCGAGCAAACAAAGACCAATGATGTCTGTACTCTCAAGATGATGTCTGTAAAGCCATTTTTATATTGATTAATGTGGGGCACTAATACAGTTATAACATCCTTTCTGAGGCTTTCAACATAGGTTGGACTATCACCAAATTGGGAGTTGGGATAGTGTTTAGTTATACTTTATTGCTCCCACAGATGGAAATTACTTGTGAAATTAGAAGTAGGTAAAAAAAAATAATAAAGAAAACATCACAGTTAGACAGAATAGAACAAAAGACACAGTCATTCCAGACAAAGAAAAAAATGTATTGTACTGTATATGTGAGAGTGAGCGTGTGTGTGTGTGTTTACCACACTGGGTGTTGGCCTAGTGGTTAAGGTGTCTGTCTATGAAGCCCAGACACTTTGTCAAAGAAAAAAAATCCATTTTTATTATTTTCTATCAGATGTCTTACCAGAGAAATCATTCCAGTGTGGTGTGGGGGATTTTACAGTCTGCAAAACCTGTATCAAAACCTGCCTCACTCTGCTTTAAAGGGATATTTCACTTTGGTATAACATGGTTAGTTTTCAGCAGCCTTAGGTATCTGTTTTTATGGGCTGACCTGCTACCGTTTTTAAGTTAATGCTAGCTATCAGTAGAGGATATAATTTTTTCAAGCACTATATGTATTTACATCAAGGCGTAAACCGTGCTCCAGACTGTCAATTACATTGTCGGTGGTAGTGCAAGGATATGTATAACATAAATAACAAGCTTTTTTTTGCATTTAAAATGTAATAACAAAAGTAAATATATGTCAGATATTGCTGCTAACCCCCATAAAACAATTTTATTATGGCTTTCAATGGAGAGTTTGAGTGTCCCATGATGGTCTAAATCAGTGATTCTCAACCTTTTTCATATCAAGGACCCCTAATTTAGTCACATTAAGGCTATGGACCTCCATTTGATGAGATTTTGTCTCTCAAATCTGACCCAAATCTGTGAACATTTTTATTGTTAAATATGATTTTGTCCAGAATTCCATGACTATCTGTATTGTAGGTAGAGAGATAACAGTGAAACTATGATCAAAACAGTCATTCTTCTACATTCTCTAATTGTGTTAACTTCTTGTAAATGAAATAATGAAGTTTAATAATTCATCAATTTGCTAGGGACCCCCTGGAACCCCCTCAAGGAACCCTGGTGGTCCCCGGACCCCACGTTGAGAACCACTGGTCTAAATGTTGTTTCCAACCTGACAAGAATACATGTCTGGGGGAAACACTGAACACTTATAATTATTTGGCGTGAAATTTTTTGAATGTAACATATCGAATGTAAGCACAAAATATCAGATATTGACAATCAGTAGCAGCCTTCAAAGCCCATATCAGCTGAACCCTAATACACACATATTCTTAATACTACTGTATACTAGAAAAGGTTTTCCACTGAGTTTGCATTCATTCTCTAAACCTTGTGTTAACAGTAAACTCAACAGGAAATAAGCTTTTTTTTTTGAGTGTGAAAAACAGCATAATGTCCTCAAAAGCTATGGAAACGTGCACACACACACACACGCACACACACACACGCCCACACACACTCACCACCAGTTGACAGGCGAAGCTCTCCTGTGTGTAGCTGTGGCACTGGGCCAGGGTGGTGAAGAACCTGGCCATACACTGGTCCTCCTTCAGAGTGGAGTAGCCCTGGAACGTCTGCTGGACCAGCTTCCGAAGCTGCTTGGACTGACACGCACACACACACACACACACACACCATAGAAAATTCAAAGCAATGTACAGCAATAGTAAATGAAACCAGTCAAATGAATGGACTTCATGCTGCTTTATACCTTCATGCTGTCAATCAGCTCTCTGGGAAAGAACAGGTCCAGCCCCACATCCTTCCTAATGGAGGAAAGTCAGACACACACTGTACCATAAAACAAACGCACCCAAGATCTCAGCCAAGACACGGGCATCTATGAGTGGGAAGAACATGATTTTTGCATATCTTTTTTTAAATATTATTTTTGCATTTCTGCTGTATTGGATGTCATTTACTGCTAGGCAGCTGATACAGTCAGCTAGTGAGAAAATGGCAATAATCTCTTGACATATAGTTACAGTCAATGCAAATGGGTAGATTGTAGATTAGATTAGATAAGTAGTTCTTTCTAGAAATAGCAGTGAGATATTTGGTGTCATGGAATGTAACAATACATTAAATGACTGCAAAAGGGAGGACAGTTCTGGGTATTTTGAGGAGGAAGCTGATGCACACACACAACCTCTCACTGTACAATAACACAATCACACTCAGGACTTACTCCAAGAGTTCAAAGTTGGACTTTTTCTCCAGTCCGTTTGGATTCATGTCTTTGTAGAACCTCCTGTGAACACAGTGAAGCATCCAGCAGCCCCTCAGTTTTTTTCTTGAAGTGAAACCATTTCCAGTACGTCTGTTTTCATCGATCTTACACTTACACTATAGCAAGTAGACCGTGCATATGTGATATATGTGATATGTGATTGGGAGGGGTGTTTGTGTAAGTGTTACCTGATTTCCAGACAACCTAGTTGCAGCGCCATCCCATCGCTGACTTTAGAGGCGTAGTGCTGCATGTAGTCACTTCGTACCTGTGGATACACACACACACACACACACACACACACATTTGTCTGACTATTGTTGTATGAATGTTCCATCGACCACATTCATTCCCTACCCATAACCTTAACTTTCACCCTAACCTAAACCTAATTCTAACCATAAGCCTAAACCCAAGTCCTTATCCTAAACTAGTCCCTTGTAGAAGTTAGGACCAAGTTAGGCCAAAATGCTCTCACTCTGAAGGTCTAAAACTGAAACTGGTTCACAAGGATAAAAGGAAGAACACACCCACTCACCTGCTGGTAAAAATAGATCATGGTGGTTCTGTCCTCTTTGAACTTCTCCATAAAGTCTGTGGGGATGTATCTGATCCTCAGGTCGTATCTGGACAAACAACCTGCACAATTAGCTTTGCCAAGTCATGGTTTTTCTTTTTAGCATTCTTTAACAGGCATAAGGTGAGAATTTTTTTTTTTTTTTTTAGGTTATTATTTCTGCTCTATTAGATAGTAAACTGATCGAGTGACAGGAAAGATGGGATGGGTGAACCTGTGATATCACAAGCACATGGCATGCTAGGGTTTGACCAATATGTGAATAATGATATATTTGGATTGAAGCTGTCAATAGCGGATACATATGTTGTGCTGATACGATAATTATTTCTACTTTACCATTTTCATACAAAAAAAATAATCTCTGTGTCTCTGGTAGATAGTTCTGGTGCGCATGCTAACGCCTTAGCATACAGTATGTAAGTAATCGTAGGGGGTTAGCATCATCTAAAGTATTAAAGATAAACCTTTTAGTGAAAAAAAGTACCAATGTTTGTACTGTTTTTTATTCTATGGACTGTAGATTCATAACTTCTGAAGACAAAATCTCAGTCTTCATCATTAGTGAAGTCCATCAACAATGCAAAAACCTTTAGCTGTCTGGCTAAATTCACTCATTTCAAGTGTAAACAAAACAAGCTACACTAAAGTCTCGCAGGAAGAGAGATCTTCTGCCATTAAAAATACATTGTTTTTGAGTCCAAATTTTTCACATTTTATGTCTGTCTTGGCAGATTTAAACGTGTCATGAATTAATCAACCTTAGAGCTACTAGAAATTCAAATTTTCTCACTTTTATTATAATGCTATTTGCCTATGTTTACTTATACGTATGCTAAAGAGTTAGCATGCACACCGTACAGAGCTATCTACCAGAGACACTGGATAAGGTGACCAATGGGCCAAAACCCCAAAAAGTCAGAGTGGTCCTTTAAGGAAGGTTTCATTGCAGGCTTTACAGACAAAAAAAAGGAGGAACCTCCATCATATCAGAGATACGACACCAGATTTTTGATAAAAGACCAAAATCAGCCTGACATATTGGTCAGCAGATCTTTCCAACCAATTTCAACCATGTGAAAGGTTAAGGATGACGTTCCGATGAAGTGAAAACACGATAAATACAACATCCCTGACCTCCACTCGGCCTCCAGGTGCTGCTGCTCGTAGCGCTGGGTGAGCTCGGACACGGTCAGGTCCGGGTGAAGCCAGTGGATCTCGGAGGACTTGAGGTGCTTGAGGAGGAGGCCGTAGCAGAGGCTGTGGCTGATCCCCGGCCCCACGCAGCCGCTGGTCAACACCACATTGATGATAGCCTGGGATAGGAGCGTTGATTCAGTTAAGCTTCCACCAAAATATGAATAAAAACACGTTAAAACGCAGCTCACAAACAGTCCTTATCGGGCTGATAAGAGCATTTTCTCAGGAATTTCAGGGTGGGGTCAAGTTCAGGGTGCAGATTCAGACTTTCTAATTACTCACGCAGAAGTTCTTGTTCTCACTAAGTGGTGAGTTTCACAATATGTAAGAATCCAGAATCCAGAAAGTCCAGAATGCTCCACTGACATTACTTGTTTTTTTTAATTTGGCAATTTTGCACTATCTTTGCCCTTCTTTCTAATTTGGACTCACTCTCAGGTAAGGTAAGGCGAGTGGTACATGGTGATACACCCAATTGACGCCCAGAGAATGTGTGTGTGTGTGTGTGTGTGTGTGGGAGTTAGATGAAGGAAGAGAAGAAGAGGGAAACTGCAAGATGATGGGAAGACAGAAGAGGAGAAAGATGAGATTAAAGGAAAGGAGAGGCGTTGGGAGGAGAGGAAGAGGTGGTTATAGCAGGATGGAGGAGAGTAGAGATGTGCTAGAAGAGTGGGGCAGAATATAGCAGAGGAGAAAATAGTGGGGTAGACACAAAAAGAGTAGAACAGAATAGACGAAAACAGAGAAAGTAGAGAAAATAGAGAATAGACGAGAGTAGAGTAGAAGAGAGCGGAGATGAGCAGATTTTAATAGACTACTAGAAAAGATTAAAAATCAAGAAAAAATGGGAGTAGAGTTGAATAGAGCAGAGTAGCATAGAGTATAATAGAGTAGAACATTGTTGAATACAGTAAAATAAACTGGAGAGTTCCAGAATAGACTACAATAGAGTCGAGTGGAGTACAGTAAAATACAGTCCATAGAGTACAGTACATCACTGTACAGTGAAGAAGACTACAGTAGAGTACAATAGAATACAATAGAATAGAGTTAAGCGGAGTAAAGTACAATATAGTAGAGTGGAGTCGAGTGGAGTAAAGTAGGATAGAGTAAAGAAGAATAGAGTACAGTACAGGAGAATACAGTACAGTACAGTAGAGGGCAGTACAGTAGAGTGCAGTAGAGCACAGTAGAGTTCAGTATAGTAGAGTACAATACAGTACAGTTGAGTGCAGTACAGTACAGTGCAGTAGAATGCAGTACAGCAGAATACAGTAGAACACAGCAGAGTGCAGTACAGTAGAATATAGTAGAACACAGTAGAATACAGTAGAACACAGTAAAGTACTGTATAGTAGAGTACAGTAGAGTGTAGTACAGTAGAATACAGTAGAACACAGAAGAATACAGTAGAACACAGTAGAATACAGTAGAACACAGTAAAGTACTGTAGTGGAGTACAGCAGAGTGTAGTACAGTAGAACACAGTAGAACACAGTAGAACACAGTAAAGTACTGTATAGTAGAGTACAGTAGAGTACAGTAGAACACAGTACTGTATAGTAGAGTACAGCAGAGTACAGTAGAACACAGTACTGTATAGTAGAGTACAGTAGAGTGTAGTACAGTAGAGTGTAGTACAGTAGAACACAGTAGAACACAGTAAAGTACTGTATAGTAGAGTACAGTAGAGTACAGTAGAACACAGTAAAGTACTGTATAGTAGAGTACAGTAGAGTACAGTAGAACACAGTAAGTACTGTATAGTAGAGTACAGTAGAGTACAGTAGAACACAGTAAGTACTGTATAGTAGAGTACAGTAGAGTACAGTAGAATACAGTATACCTTCACAGTCCATCCCTCTTCACATTGGACCAGTTTGAAGTTCTTGCCCAGGTTGGAACTGTTGCTAAGGAAACACACTTTGATGATCTTCTTCGGGATGAAGGTGTCCCTGGCGACCGTTGCCGTGGGAGACCCCTCCGAGGACTCCGACGGGCTGGCGGGAGACATGCTCCTCCAGGACAGGGTGCTGGTGTCCCCCGACATCACACACACACACACACACACACACACACACACTCTCAACACACACACACCCAAGCACACCCAGCGTGCATGCTACCGTACATAGGCATCCCTTGCTCTGTCACCACAACACGCACACCATTTCACTCTCACACACACACACACACAGTCACTTAAGACACATACATGCGTACTGCTAGAGGGAAACAGGATCGGACACAACAATCAGAACAGGATCAGGCTCAACATTGTTTTCCCAATGACCGATTTGCAAGAAGATTCAAGCTCTGGTTCCTCCGTACTCACTCACCCTGACTCCAACTCCACGGCCCAGAGATCCGCCGCCACCGTCTTTAAAACTCCACGGGGAGCGAACGCGAGAACGCTTCACCCTGCTTTGTAAAGCGTAGAAGTCATACTCTGGTCTTCTTTGGCAGGTTTTTTTTTTTTTTACACCAGACTTCTCCGAGGCTTTGCCCTGAGGAAGAGGCGACGCGAGCGCTTCGAAAGAGGAAACGGCACCAACGGGGCAAATGAGGAAGTCGAAGAAGAGCAGCGGACAGAAAAACTGACGGGACTGATGAAACTTGCCTTGTCACCCCCCCACCCCACCCCCACCCCCCCACCCCCCTTGTCACACACAGGCAGTGGCACATTCCGGGGCCAAAAAACCACAACCCACCCCCAACTGTTGAACAAGTGGCACGGTCAAAACTCACTTCCTCATCAGAAAAGCAGCAGAGTTGCCCCCCCCCCCCCCCCCCTGAGCAAACTCTCAGTCGCTCTTGAAGGGAGGCAGGTGAAAATGGCGCTTTTGGGACGGATTAGTCACACAGAGACACTAGCTGTTAAGCGGTTGAGTAAAATAGTTTAATGGTCACTGTGATTTTACTCATTTACGAGTTATGGCATTGCAAACATTTTTACCAAACCAACTGCTTAATGAGCATATATGAGTCATATTCAGTTATGGTGCAATTATGCCAAATTTAGATCCACCACTCCCACAGGATAGCTTGAGAATAGCTAAAGCTGTTCACATGTACACAGATGCAGAGTGTGGAGGCACACTGAGCATGACGCTGTCGATGGAAAATGTTTGACCCCCTTTCTGGTTTCAGACGTCACCTCAGTCGTTTTGAATGAATGACTTCTAAGCAGTGTTATATGGCTGTGTTTGAGTGTGCAGGGTTAGGGTGTTGTTATAGAGAGAAAACACAGATAAATACAGATGTAGATACAAATACAGAACTGAAACAACAGTAATATTAAATATAGACTAAAGGGCAAATGATTTGCCAGTGAGAATAGATACTTGATTCATCATTATGGAAATGTTCTACATCTCCACGGTAGAACATTTTGGTGACGGTCCCGCAACATTTCAGGTGAAATGTTGCCTGATATATTACGTTTGAAAAATTGCCAATTTGTCATGATTTTGATATTCAGCCTGATCAAATGTGACCCGACAAACCTTGGGGGCCAGTTACAAGAGTTACAAGTATCAACGTTCTGTGATATGAAGATGATGTAGGCAGTTGAAATATGCTGTGTGTAAAATTTGGTGGTGATTGAGGCAACTTTGAAATAACAGGTTATATACAGTATATATAGGTAATAGGTTTTGCATAAAATTCAAATTGGCGGAACAAATATTAAAATCCGTATGTGCATTGGATTCGGCTTGAGCCAAGGAATCTGACGGGGTGGAAAAAATTATTCTAGACCTTACAGTTCAGTTCAGTTACCGGCGCAAAATGAAGAATTGCTTGTTATAGCGCCACCACCTGTCCGATCTCTGTCATTTTCGTTGCCTGAGTAGTGGGGGAGATTTGACACCTATCCACCGAATTTGATTGCTGTAGGAAACAGATCGTTTTAGGGCAGAAGAAGAAGAAGCGGAAGAAGAATTGGAAGAAAAAGAAGAATCCTAACAAAAACAAACCCCCTCAGGTTTGAATCCCTAATCCAGTAATACGATGGTTAAATAAAAAAGAGGATAAACTACGACCCCCAGTCAGTGATCAGACAATAATATTGTTCAAATTTCCCTCTGTAAGTTTTTTTTTTTAAATCTTATTTTAGGAACACTATATCCAAAAGTAGGCTAGCTAAAAATCATATTTCTGAGTTGGAATATATTATGAATAATAATTTGAAGATGGAAATGATAAAACTCTCACTATCTGTTTATGTACGTTTAGTGTGACATCCTGTCATGCCTAAGGCCTAAACCCTCTACAATACATTTTCACATACTTCACACCCACATTGTTCCACTTGCCTCCTCACACCAACCCAACCTCGCTTCATACTCACTCTTTGGAACATCTGCGTAGTCTCAATCTGCAGCTTCTGAAATAATCAGAAACACAATCCTAAACATAAACTATATTTGCATAGTTTAAAAAAAAGTCTTAAAAATGGCACATATAACCCCCCGTACATTTAGTCACTTTTAAACACCTGACTGTAACTGCAGCTTAAACAGAGATAAGAGCGATGAGAAGCACAATAATACATGACTGTGTGGTTATTATATAAGCATCAGGACTTAACATATGTCTGTATATTCTCTTTGTATGAGTCGGAACATATGACGCATTTTCAATACATATGTTTCCATCAACATGTTCTGATAATGACAGCGATGTTGAGAACAGGCAATAATGCACATGATCTATGCACATGGTCACTTTTTCCTCCATTTGTAGGTAATGGAGCAAAGAAACATGAAAAAATATATTTTTTCTGAAAATATTCAGGCATCTTACTCTACATGTTTACCATTGTTTGTGGGTTTTTTTTTACACAAATCTGAATGATTTTGCCAATTTTTTGCCCAGTTCAACAACGCTAGGATATTTCCTCATAATGGGCAAACAAATGTGAGTTTGGTCCAAATTACATTCATTTTGAAGTGAAGTGGCATTCATATTCATTGGTGTATTTCAGATTTCTCTCAGGTGAAAGTATACCAGTCCAGACATTTATCCCAGTGCTTCTCTAGCCTTTCTTTCTGCAGTCCCCTGTTCTCTACATGGCTGACTCTCTCTGAACTTTAACACCATGTAGTGCCATGTAGAGGCCAGACTTGTCACTTTACACACAGTTGTGGTCAATGCTTATGATACTGATCGGGGTAATGGGGGACCAAATACTTCTAATGAAAGTGATGCCTTCAATCTCTTTAGAGTCCTTCACAGAGCATTTTAAATTTTGTATGAAGCTTTTTTTTCCACCCTAACAAAAATCATTATTTTAGAATATTCCAAGGGGTTCAAAGAATGTCTGGTACTCAATAGTGAGTTTATTATGACATTATAGTACTTTGTTGTATTTTATATCCTCTAAGGTATAACTATAATATCTCTATAATATTCCTATAGGGATTTATCCTTCTTAAAAATCCCTATGATATAAGGCAGGCCTAATTTGAATAAAATGCTGGTTACCTATTAGACTAAATAATGAATATGGATCCCAGATGAAGTTTGAAGGCTACTGTGCATAAATGCTTGTAATCTTTATTTTATCCAACAGAGGGCGATACAGTCCAATTTGACACTGTGGCGGATGAGTCTTTTACCAGTCAATTAGGCTAATTAACATGTTTATGTGCCAGTGTTCTCAGGAAGAAGAGGTCGACCTGGAGTCTGCATGGGAGTTAAACTAGAGCTCAGTGAGAAGATATGAACTGCTGTTAACATTAAACATCCTGGACATACTCGCTTATGTTCTCTTGTATGGCGAAAACTGTACGCCAAATTGTAAATGTATGTATGTATGTAAAAATCTGGTATTTTAATGTTGCTTTGCTTTTCCGCAAAGGTAACTTCCCTATATAATATAACTCAAGCGCTTTTCTGAATTAGGACGATCCACTCTTCAATTCGGCATATATAAAATCCTCTCACGCAGCAATTATTGTGATAAAATTGTAACTTTTAGAATTGGTGTGTCAGTTGTTCACACACTATTCTTCCACCAAAACACACCGCGGTTAGCGGCAGCGAGCAGTGTGAAACCGTTCTAAAAGTTGAGATTTTATCGGGAAAAGACACTGTTTGGTGGGTTGTGTGTATGCCGAATTGAAAATGGACTCCCATCGATCTATAAAATGTATTGCGTTATATAGTATCATTGTATTCCGTATCGATAAGCGAGGCCGCATTAAACTGCCAGTTTTTTTTTACTGGGGTTTGGCGTGTGTGTACCGCACGTATCTACGATATGGAAAAATGCTAGAAATGGCAAAACATTTTATTTCCAGAATTTTGGGAATGAATTTGTTAAAGGTATTAATTTCTAAGAAGATAAGGTCTGCCACAGACTTATACTAAGCTACTGCAGTATGTTGTCATCAATGGGACAGTCTGGTGAGTGCTGCTGTTAGCTGCGTCAAGCTAACCAGAGACAGCAAGAATAGGAGCGGAAGTTAGGTGATTTTGCCTTCAAAATAAAAGTGTACAAGTTCTTCAAAAGTCACTTAACGTATTGGGGTGAAAAGATCAGCAAAAATCGCACAAGATAAATCTGTGGAATCATTAGATTAAATATGAATTGAACTATAACGGTCAAACAGTCTGATTATAAGTTTTTGTGTGTGTATTTGTGAATTTTTGGCAGTGCTATATATTGGCTATTTCATCCTGCCTTTATGGTGTTGTGAGAACTATACGTGTGTGTGTATATATATATATATATATACAGCTATATACAGCTTTTATTTTGAAAGCTATAAAAGGAAGTCGTGTTGTTTTACTGTGGTGTGCTTGACACTGGTGCTGCTTTTACAGCTGCAGCAGTTGTGAATGATGTGATGTGATGTCAACATCCGCTAGAGAGAGAGAGAGAGAGAGAGAGAGAGAGAGAGAGAGAGAGAGAGAGAGAGAGAGAGAGAGAGAGAGAGAGAGAGCGAGCGAGAGGGCAGGACAATATAACAGGCTGTTAGGAAAGGAACCACCTTTTATTTGTCGTTTTCCCATCTTTTTTTCTATCTTTGAACAGCAGCCTATGTGAGCCAGCCGGTGCGTGTTGACTGTAATGTTAAAACCAGGCGGCGGGCGGGACGCATCAGAAGTAGGATACAGACTGAGAACAAGTGCTACTGCTGCTGCTGTTATTATCCTATGAGGTTACAGACCCAGGCATGAATTCGGCCGAGCAGACGGTAACGTGGCTCATCACGCTGGGGGTGCTGGAGTCTCCGAAGAAAAGCATCTCGGATCCGGAGGCTTTCCTCCAGGCGTCCCTGCAGGATGGAGCGGTGCTGTGCCGGCTGCTGGAGCGGCTGCGACCCGGGACGGTGGACAAAGTAAGTGCAGGGAGAAATACAGGAAGTCTGGAAGAAAGAAAGGGATGTTTTAGCAGCCCTAAAACATTAGTAATAGGATTCTGGAAGAAAAAAAAAAGGTTGGTTAAATATTTCATAGCCTAATGTTTTGTGACCTAAAAAAAAACCATTGTTAAAAAGGAATAGCCTATATACAGGATTCCGGGAGAAAAAGAAAATGGTTATATAATTAAAGATGTTCTAACAGCCGTATCGCCCCCCCCCCAATAATCTATGATTTTGGCAAGCCTGAAAGAAAAAACAAACATAAAAAATATGATTCTAGAAGAAAAAATGGTTAAATAAGTAAAGATGTAAGTAAAGAGTCCATCCATTTTAAGAGTCCCAATAAATACAAATGACAAAAAAAACCCAGAAAAAAGTTACAATAAAAAATCTAATAAATCTAATAAAAAATCACAGCCACAATAAATACAAAAAAACAACAACAAAAAAAACCAATTACATTAGTAAAAAGCTGATTACTGAGGATATTTTTGGTAAGCTGACCTATTAGGATATTACCTGTTGGTATATGAGGCTTTTGTTTTTGTTCTCATTCAAAATGTAATGCATAAGTAAGATGGAAAATGAATTTATTTTGACGCTTTCATGATAAAATGTTGGTTGACTTAATGATCAAAAGGACTGAACAGGCTTAGACTATTAGGCTATCCCGTGTGGGATATCCGGTCACAGCCATTGTAGGCTACTGTGTGTGTGTGTGTGTGTGTGTGCCGCATATTGATTTGTTCTCATTTTAAATCACACAGCCAAAGGCCACAGACTAAAACAGTCTCTGTCCCATGAGAGACACAGACTGTTTGCAACAGTTGGATTAGATTTCTACACCTCATGTTTCCCTGTGTGGTTTCACTACAGTACTGGACCTGCTGCTTAATGTTCTGATGACTGAATTCACTTCAACGGTTTGTGATTCACATAAACAAACTGTGAGAGCAGTGGCTCCCATTTAAGAGCAGGCAGCCTTACTACTAAACACTGCTGTTTCTATGAATGCTGCTGTAATACTACTAATACTACTTTAATACTGCTGTAATACTGATAACACTATTAATACTATGAATACTACTGTAATACTACTAATACTACTTTAATACTGCTGTAATACTGATGACACTATTAATACTATGAATACTACTGTAATACTACTAATACTACTTTAATACTGCTGTAATACTGATGACACTATTAATACTATGAATACTACTGTAATACTACTAATACTACTGAAATACTGCTGTAATACTGCTAACAATATTAATACTACAAATAGATAAGATAAGATAAGATAACACTCTATTAATCCACTTGGGGAAATTCAGGAATAGTAATGCTATTGTAAGACTACTGTAATATTACTAATAGCCTACTACTGTAATACTGCTGTAATACTACCTACATACTAGGCTGCATTAATACTACTATAGTTCTACACATACTACTAATATGTAGGCTAATAATAGGCTGCAAATACTATTGCAATGCTACTGTAATGCCACTAATAGGCTACTACTATAACTAATACTACTGTAGTAGGCTACTAGTGGTACGAATACTACTGTAATAGTACTAATTCTATAATAATACTATGAATGCTGTTGTAATAGCCTACTAATACTGTAATTATACTAATGATACAGTAATAGTAGCCTACTACTACTACTATAATGCTAATATTTAGCATCTAGTGCTATGTAGCAAAGCTAATGCTAATGCTATAGTCACACCTGCTGTATCAAACTTACAGTAGCAGAAGGGACTCTCTCTCTCTCTCTCTCTCTCTCTCTCTCTCTCTCTCTCTCTCTCTCTCTCTCACACACACACACACACACACTCTCTCTCTCACACACACACACACACACACACACACACACACACACACACACACACACACACACACGCCGGACCGTGAGGCTACAAACGTCATTTCCTCCTTTTGCTAATCCAATTTCCCAGAGAGATTGTGGCTCGGAGAACTGCGTCAAGCTAGCCAGAGTTAGCCACAACATGACCGAGAGTGAGCCGATTTTTACCTTCAAAATAAAAGCGTAAAATATGTCACTTATGGTAATGAAGCGCCAATTCTGCAATCTATTTTATTTTGAAAGTTATGACCGGGAATTTCGTGTTTTATCCTGGCAAACTTGAAACTGGCAGGCAGCAGCAAGTGGCAAGTGCACGAGCAACGCCTGGAATAAGATTTGTCATACGGAAAAATCCAGTTTATCCAGTTTACCAACAACATATCAATATTTTAAGAAGGGAACCGTATCTGCAGCCACTACAGCGTTTTTTTGTCTGTAGTTTTTCCAGGAGCCGAGGAGCGACAGCGAGTGTCAGAGGAACATTACCGAGTTCATTAAAGGCTGCGGGGCTTTCAGCGTGGAGGTGAGTTAACATAGGCTAATATAATATAGGCTACTAATACACCTTTCCACATTATAACGACCGGATAAAAGATTGCTGAACTCATCATCTCACTACTTCATCTTTCATGTCACCTCTTGAAACTTATATACTTGCTTGTCTGTGATGATTATCCTGTGTTTTTGCTGTTATATTGTTTACTACCTCAGTACTAATGAGCATTAATGACACAATTACAGTATTTCTCAGCAGACTAGCAAGGTGGTTTCTGTTATGAATGGTGACAACATTTACAATGAAATGATACATTAATGAAACTGATAAGTCATGTTATTATTGGAACTGCTGTCTTACTTTACTATTATTGTTTACTATTAGCGTTAGTACTATTAGTGTCTTTTTGTTTTTACTGGTTTTAATTCATTTGATGAGTTTAATGTTTGCTTTTATTTGATCGTTAAAGCAATTTGTAAACTCTTTGTTTTTAAAGTGCTTTATATTTACAAAGTTTATTGCTATTATTAATAGCTAATCTATATTGCAATATTATAGACTCACTGTGAGTGAATAGTTGGGTTATTAATCAATAACTCAATAATTATCAATAACTCTCACTATCGATCTAAGCGGTGATGTGATGGTAAATAAAAAGTAGGTTGAACTCTGACCTCCAGTCAATGATCATCATAAGGCAAACAAACACAAATCATTTACATTTTCAGAAAAGCATTATTTTCCCCATATACCATAAACACATATAACATTAATCAGTTTGGTACTACTTACTATGCTGCATATTATGAATTTATGTTATGAAGATTGATGAGTCTAAAAAGATGGTAGACTGGGTTTAGGTGGCTTTACCCTCCACTACATCCCTGCATTTAAAGCCATAAACCACAAACCATAAAGCAAACACAGGAAGAGCAAGAACTCATATTATTTGAATGTTGAACGTACTGATAACAGGAAAAGCTTGCCTACAGCTGCTGTATGTAATATATTTTCATAACTGTAGGTATAAACGGATTATGGCTGCGTGAATGCCACCCAGGATGGTTTATGGTTCATTTCTAGTTATGGAAACAAGAAGCAGAGATGAGCATCGGCATGCTGGTCTGATATGTCAACATAACTGTGAATAATAGTTAGGGTTAGACTGATATATGAGGCCAATATTGTCCTTTAGTTATGAATCAGATCCGGTCCAGTCAGTGTGGTTCACCTCTGATATGATGGATATGATGCAGTTTGACTGATTACATATTTATTATAGAAGTAATCAATACTACATTGGTTGTCTATGGGGAGCATGAATGTATATGCTGATGATACTGATGATTATTTTCGTTATCATCCTGGGTTTCAGTGGAGAGTTTTAGAGTCCCATGATGGTCTAAATGCTGTTTCAGAGGCTTTTCCACCCTGACAAGAACACAGTTCTAGGGCAGCGGTTCTCAACGTGGGGTCTGAGGACCACCAGTGGTCCTTGAGGGCGTTCCAGGGGGTCCCCAGCAAATTGATGAACTGTTCAACTTCAATTTACAAGAAGTTAACACAATTAGAGAATGTAGAAGAATGACTATTTTGATCATAGTTTCACTGTTATCTCTCTACCTACAATACAGATAGTCATGGAATTCTGGGCATAATCATATCTAACAATAAAAATATTCTCAGATTTGGGTCAGAGAGAAAATGGTCTAATGTAAAGATTTTTTACATAAGCACGAATATCAACTACTGGCAGTTTGAATCCAAAAATATTACGATCGGTATCAGCCTTCAAAAACCCATATCTGTGTGTGTGTGTGTGCTGGGTCACGTCAGGTTATAGCCTGTCACAGTGGGTGTGAAGAGAGAGTTAGTGAGTAGATAGTGTTACAGAGTGACACCACACATATACACACACACACACACTATTGATCTTGGCCATGGAAAAAGCCATATCATCATTAAAGAAAAGAGCAGATTACGCAACAGAGGAGTCTTGCAGGCTTTTTAATGAGGCTGGTTTGTTGCTTCATGCTGCAACTTGAAAAGCTGCTTTGATGTCGCATGAAAGCTCAGCCGGTAATGAGGAGGTTGACTTTTTTTTATTTTCTTTATTTGTTTTCAACTTTATTTATCTGGGGGATAAATAAAGTCGAGAAAGCGCGTTTGCTCTTTTCCCGGCGATGCCCTACATACGGTCCCACACTGGATTCTGCTAATAGTGGGTGGATGGCATGTGTCAGTCAAAAGGTGGGTACAGTGAGTTTAGGTGGGTTTCTTCCACACATTGAGAGAGGATGACAGAGTGGAGGGGAGGAGAGGGGGCGGGGCGGGTGTAATTCAGCGTGTCAGGCGGGCCGGTGGATTTTCCAATCAGGTTGATTAGAGCCGTGTCAGGCGTGCTGCTGGAAGCCAAGGCCTCCATTACCAGCAGACTGAGTGACGTTAGCGCACTAATTCACCCAGACAGACATGGGACAGGCAGAGGACCAGGCTGAGACTAGCAGTGGATAGTTTTCACTTCATTGATTAAGTGATGAACCTCGAAACAACCTAGGAAGCTGGTGTAGAGCAGCGATTCTCAGCCTTTTTCATATCAAGGACCCTAATTTAGTCCACATTAGAACCACGGACCCCCATTTGATGAGATTTTGTCTCTCAGACCCAAATCTGAGAATATCTTTTATTGCTAGATATGATTTTGTCCAGAATTCCATGACTGTCTGTATTGTAGGTAGAGAGATAACAGAGAAACTATGATCAAAACAGTCATTCTTCTACATTCTCTAATGGTGTTAACTTCTTGTAAATGAAATAATGGTGAAGTTTAACAATTCATCAGTTTGCCTGGGGACCCCCTGGAATCCTCTCAAGGACCCCTGGTGGTCCCCGGACCCCTCGTTGAGAACCACTGCTGTAGAGGACACATTAAAATGCACAGAATTATAAGACACACGTAGCAGCATTACTCCACTTAATGAAGTTGATTAGGACCATGCCATGTATGGAGGATAATCAGTGCCATTTTATTTTTACTATTATATTGTTTTTACTCTGTATTCTTATCTTTGTATCATGTGGTGTCTTGTTTTTACTTTATTGATTTGGTTTGTTTATGTTATGTATTTATTTATTTATTTAGTTATAGAACTATGTAAACTGTTTTTGAAATTGCCAGCCTCACAGAAAAAACTATTATTATATCATTATTATATCATCTCTAGAGAGAGCAGTTGATTGGCACGCAAAGTAATGCACACCAAAGCCTTGGCCATATAAAAGTTGCCCCATCGAGGGAGTATTCTCAGCCTCCAATTATTGATTTTTTGACTTTGCGGAGCTAAATGTTGTTGCCAAGCAACATTCGGCAAAAATAATCTGTTTGGCATTCTGTTAGGAAGCAGTGGGAGCCATCAGAGCCATGCTGCTCTCAGTGATAGAGCTCTGCCAGGCAATCCCTCCCCTGTTCTGTGCCCTTTCCCATCCGAGAATGACTGAAGTGTTTCTCTGCAGCTTCAGATGGCACACTAAAACAACATGCAAAAACAAACAGGGACAACAGAAGCTGTTAAAGGGGCAATACGTACGATTTTGACTGTCCCATAGCACAAACTGACCATAATATATCTGTGGGGGGATGATAGAGTTGCTGATCAATAAATGACTCAACGATTACTTCACCAGGTGCTGAGATTTCTGCCATTCAATACTCACTGTTTTGGAACAAAATCTCCCCAAAGGCCTTGTTCTCAAGTCAAAATATCAAATGGCAAAGCAGCATCATTATTCCAGTACTTTGCATCATGATACATCACCTCTTCACTAGAGGTTTCTGTTGGATCTCTGCTCTAATTAGCTAGTTTACTCCTCTCTGCTGCGAAAATGTGGCTTTATTATTTATGTAAATTACAGGCCACCGTAGAGGAGAGACTGGTGTAGGACGAGACAAGTTGTTGCTGCAATTATTAAGGTCCTGTAGAGTTCATTGAATATTTAATAATCCGATTAAATCTAAAATATTCAATATGATTACATATAAAATGTAGTTTTGCACCATTAGTGACATATCTTATCCTTGTATGAGTGAGAAGGTGAAGAATCAAATTGCTCGGCCCTTCTCTTTCTGACATGTTAGATGTAGTTCTTAATATCAGATTTCAGTATTGGAGAAGTCCTTTGATACATTAGTTTATCCTGGGAATTAGGGCTGAACAATTAATTGAAATTTTATCGAAATCGCAATATGGCCTACTGCAATTTTCAAATCGCAGGAGGCGCAATATTTGTTAAAGGCGAAATGTGTCTCAAAATACCATTTTAAATGAAATATTGTGGTGCTGCAGAGATGTCCTGGCCTACACATCATATCCTACAGACTTAAGAAAACATCTTTGTTTGGTACAGATCCCCGCAAAAATCACACCATAATCATTTTAATATGTTTTTCAGTGAAAATGAGAATAATGATGTAAAAAATTATCATTCCCTCTAATATCGCAAATCATATCGCAATTGCAATATCAGTCAAAATAATCGCAATTAGATATTTTTTCAAAATCGTTCAGCCCTACTGGGGATATGGATAGGGGCACCAGCTAAATGTCTAAAATGCGTCATATAAAAACAGTATCAAATGCAGAATCAGTATTGGCATGTTCCTATTGGAGCAGTGTGCGGAAATCTGATATCATATCTTGGCCCAGTGTCAGTGAAAGAGGTGGAAGTGTGTATTAACTACTTTGGCTTTGACTATTAATTAGCCTATGTAAATCAAACCTAGTGGATTCTTATAATTCTTTGTGGTCGTTCTGTATTGGGGGAAATGGAAGACTGTGGAAAAACTATGTGGTTTTGTCATTAAATGAAAGAGACTCAATCTGTAAAGGAATGCAGAATTAGGATTTAGTGTGGATGTATTGTGGTGATATTTCATTTAAAACTGTTCCCAAAACGTTATATTTCACCGTTGACTTTCTCGCTCCAGTTCAAGCCCTTCACATTGAGGCTCAAACGATCTCTTTCTGCCCGTAACGCCTTGAGACTGCAGAAGCCAGTGTGTGGTATACACAAGATTAGGGGCTTGGGAGGTATTTTGATGGTGTGTGTGTGTGTGTGTGTGTGTGTGTGTGTGTGATGGGGGGATTAAGAGGGGGGAGCTCAGACTTGGAGTAATCCTGGACCAGACTGGAGTGGGAGCAGGGATGCAGGGGAGGGTTAACGGCCCTGAAACTCAGCGTACCCTTTAGTTCAATCTTAATAATGTGAATCCATAGTATACATCATAGTAAGCATTATCAAACTGATGTAAGCTGTATGAACAAAAGCAATAATTAACGCTCTTTTCTGAAAATATCATTGATTTTTGTTCATATTGGAAAGGATTTGCCTTATGATCACGTACTGGAAGTCATAGTTCACCCTCTTTTTTTATTTACCACTACAGTGTGTGTGTATGGAAGCTTGATGTCATACTTAATGAATTTATCATGAATTCTTCTGCCCCAAACCCCCCTATGCTTCTATTGGCTTTCTCAGCTGAATTTCTTTTCCTGTTATTTATTTATTTTCCTGTGTAAACTGTATTTTCTTCTCTAGCCATTTGAGGTCAATGATCTCCTTCAGGGACTGAACTTCTCCAAGGTCCTCAACTCCCTGGTTGCCCTCAATAAAGCTACTGAAGGTAATGCTTTGTGTGTGTGTGTGTGTGTGTGTGTGTGTGTGTGTGTGTGTGTGTTTGTGTGTAATGCGTTTCTAGGCATGCTTTTGCTTGTATTCTGTTTTTATTATTCTATGCATTTGCCCGCATGTATTTATATTTATTTATTGGTCACTTTTTTTGTACTGGATTTTATTTCTTCCTACATTTTTTTTTTTCTGTTTTATTTTATTTGTATTCTGTTTTAATTGTTCTGTGCATTTGTTTTTATTTCTTTTGTCTTCCTGATTTATTTTAGTTAATTTCTTTAATTTTCTAATATTATTACTTACATTTTTATTTATCTTGTAGACTTTGCAACTCTGCATTTATAAGTGCTTTATAAATATAGGCTTTATTACTGTATGTAATTATTTTATTGCTTACATTTCTTGTGAAGCACTTTATAAGTCTGTTATGATAAGTGCTCTATAAATAAAGGTTAGTTATTAGTATTATGTGGACTGCTAATGAGTTTAGTGTACTTTAAGTGCAGCACTAATTGAATCACTCTATCCAGATATAGGTGTTGGCGGGGACAGTGTGTGTGTGCAGCACTCCTCATCATTGCGGATCAAGTCGTTTGATTCTCTCAACACTCACCACCGCTCCTCCAAACTGCTGCAGCCTCAGTACCGCAGCCTGGTGAGTTACCATAACGACAACAACAACAAACAACAAACAAACTTACACCAACGCTATGCAATTGTCAAGATATGCCAGTTGTTGGATTTTCACCAAAAGATTCAGTGTTGTATTATTTTCCTCTCTCTTTCCCAGGACATGTCGGAGGGCAGCGGGTGTGTGCTGGTCAAAGCGCGCTTTCCCTTCCAGCAGACCAATGAGGACGAGCTCTCCTTCGCTAAGGGTGACATCATCAGCGTGAGCCGGCAGGAGGAGGGCGGCTGGTGGGAAGGCTCGATCAACGGCAAGACCGGGTGGTTCCCCAGCAACTATGTACGGGAGCTTAAAGGAAGCGGTGGGTGGAACTCTTATTTTTATTTTTTTTATGTTTTGCATCAGTATTTTCCCTGTCATTGTTTGTAATAGTGGTGGCTGGAGATAATTTGGTTTGGTTCCTTGTCCCATTGGATCCTTATTATGAAAGCATAATAAACATTAGGCCTATACTTGGGATAAATTATTCAGATTTTTTTTTTTTTTTTTTTAGGTTTTTGTACTGGTACTGTCCACCAACTGTGAGATGAGCATGCACTGTTGCCTTGAGAAATTCTCTATGTTTCTCAGCAGGTTTTTGCTTGTGGAGTACCTCAAGGTTCCATGCTGGGCCCCTTTCTCTTTTGATATGTTCCCGCTTAGTAGACATAATATTTCCTTGTATTGCTGCCCTGATGATACACAGCGGTTTTTGCCCTCTAAATACAGAATGGCTTCCCTGGAATACAGATGTAAGATAAGACGAGATAAGATGGCACTTTATTGATCCCCATGGGGAAATTCAGGTTCATAGCAGCAATTGACGGACAGTACCAAAGAAGTAAAGTATGTCAAGTACAGGCAATAAAGAAATAAAGGAAATAGCTACTAACTTAGAATAAAGGTAGTGAACATAATATACAACAATAGAGACAATAGAGATAATGCAAATAAATGCAATACGGATAGTTCCATGGATATATTCCTGAGGTACATAGTATCCCTGTGCAATAGTCAAGAGTCAAAGGTCAAGAGTAGAAGTTATTAGTGCCAGTTAGGGATCCTGGGTCCAAGTGATTGATTGTGCAGGTTATATGGTCAAGGCTGACTGGCACAGGGTCTCTGATGGTGTTGAACAGTCCCATGTGTGGATTACTGACAAGTGTAGTTTGTAAAGCATCCGTACTATCTTGCAGTCTCAAGCTACGTATCATGGGTTTGTTTGTTGTAATTGCATCAACATACAGTTTCAATCATCAAACTTAAATTAGCACTCATTATTGATAGGTTGGGTTGCAGGTTGCAGGGGGTGTGCTGAGGTAGGGGGGGCCCTATAGCAGTTCTTGCACCCGGGCCCCTTGTGAACCTCTTACGCCCGTTCTTCACACTCTTAATGATTGTCTACTAGACATTAAGTGTTGGATATCTCAAAAAATCTTGGAAACCTGGCAAATAATATCACATTTGCTACCAGAAAATGTCCAAACTCATGTCCAAAGAGTTGTTCAGTAATAACCTAATTTCTGTCAGTTAAGAAGGATCTCTGAAATTAGATCTTTTTCTGACAGAGAGAAAGTTATTCATGCCATGTCATTTAATTTTGGATTGACTTCTATAACTCTTGGTTTTCTTGCCTGCACTGGAAAGGCTATTCCCATCTGCAGCTAATTCAGAATGCAACAGCTAGGTTTTGAACTAGAACTCCTATTTCACTTATCAGCTGTATGATGAAGACTAATAAATTATTATATTGCACTTGCGATTTGAATTGCAATACAATAAACACTGGAGTCAAAACTCATTTCCTTGTGGTCAGGCTTAAAGCAAATATAAACTATAATAGACCCATACCCTTCCAACATGAATTTCCAAAAATAAGGGGGGATTTTCCCATGCAATAAGCAAGACCTGCACACACACACACACACACAGACTTCCTGTAGGTCCATTCTTCATAGTAGCTCACTAGCAGTACTATGTCTTTTGAGAGGTAGGCTGGTCTATTTATCTTTGAATCATATTATAACAGAGTGTGCCTACTATATTGCCATCGGTGAAAGTCTTAGCTTGGTTTACAGCTTATAATATGCTTAGTTTCCGTCTAACAAAATGAATAGGCAAAAGCCCACCTCAATAAAAAAAATCATATATGCAAACTGAGAGCAAATAGAGATAGAGAATTGTCAGCAATTTTCAGGCCGTCATGATGACACCGGTGTAGCATTTCTCACCTCCAAACTGGACTCCACGGGTTCCTCAGCCTGGTAATGGCTGCCCCCTCTGTTCGCAAGACTCATATATTCTCGGTTCTGTTGATTGCGGTGGTTAGTTGTGTCGCTGGCAACTTTCTGAGCGGGGAAGGGAGGAAGGAAGCTCCACAAGCAGACAAAGACAGGAAGTTCCGGAGTTGCTGTATGGAGGGAACTTCCTGGCCCAGAGATTGGAGAAGAAAACAAGGACCGTCATACTAGTGGAATGGCAGAAAATCCATATGACTAGTAGAGTCGACATTAGTCTTAGTATTTTGATGGCTGTGGATGTTTTTGAACCACTTCAGTGAATTAAATGGCATTGAATTAGGGGCAGCACTTGTCTGTCATCCTCTTCACTGATATTAATCCCAGGTATTGAGATTTTGATTTTTTAGCTCAGGATTATGTCCAGTCATTCCAGTGTTCCTTTCTCATTCCATGAAGAAGAAACCCCCTTACACGCGAAAGGCTTAGAATTGTGGGATGCATAGCAGGCTCGAGCCCCTTCTTTGTTTCCGCTCCTAGTTGCAGAAACCAGTTCCAGGATTTGGTAGAAATCAAACGGTCGGCTCCAAAACCTTCTAGAGAAGCTCAGAAGAAAAGGGAGGAAGAGAATGCCTCCTTTCGTCCTCTTTGGCATCCTGATTACAGCAGATTCAGCCTTAATAAGCTCTCTATTCCACTGCTTTTGAAGGCTTTCTCCGGCCAATCAGATAGGTCCAAAAAGTACCTCATTATCTAGAAAATGCTGCCTTTTCTTGTTCTTGCTACTCTTCAGGCATTACATTTCAATGGCCGTAAAGCAGAATAGTTAATTGGAGGGCAGGATTGGACAACATGCCTTATTATCGGCTATATAATGTTGAAATGATAATAACTAGGACAGTGAAATGACATGACTAAATGAATGAATCACTGCATCAAAGTCTTCATTCATTGTTGTGCTACATCAATGTAATGAGGATGCTGTAGTGCTGTGGTTGGGAAATGTTGGAACTTAATAGAAGCAAGTGGGGAGACATAATCTCTGGTTGTTTTCATTGAATGGGGGGAAACAATGATTCAACTTCCATGTTGATGGTATTATTGTACTGAGACACTCATGTAGTTGTAGACCTACTGTCATCGTGATATTTGTTATGAACAATAATCTTAAACTACAGAGGGATATGGCCCAGTTGACAGTCATATTGCCCAGTCACTATCAGCATGCATCATACTAAACACCAAGTCCACCAAGTTAAAATCCAGTCCCAAATAATGTCTGAAAGAAGTGCAGTTTTCAAAAGGAAAATGTGTTAAAACCAAAGGGAATTTGTAGTATTGATGTTTTTCTCTCTGTGTTTCTCCCTCTTCATATCTCTTTCCATGCATCCTGTCTTGAATTCAGTTTTAGAAGTCTTAAACATGTTGTGGTGTCTTGGTGTGTCGATAAGTCTTAAGTTTCACGTTGATTTCAGTTGCGAAATTGATCTTATATTTTGCTTTAAGTGGCATTAAAAGGGTCTTAAAAAGCCTTAAACTGGTATTCTGAACTGCTCTCTCCCTCTTTCTCTGTTATAGACAAGTCAGCGTCAGACAAGCCCAAGTCAGCCACCCTGAAAAGTCCCCCAAAAGGTTTTGACACCACTATCATCAGTAAGACCTACTACAACGTGGTGAGTATCACACTCTTCAGAGACACTGTGTGTGTGTATGTGTGTGTTAGACTTCTACGTCTATCCTTTTGAGGACCAAATGTCCTCACAAGGAAGGAAAGAGGAAGAAGATCCTCCAAAGTGAGGACATTTTGGCCGGTCCTCACTTCCACAAGTGGTTAGTTTAGGGTTAGGACTCGGATTTACAGTCAGGGTTAGAATTAAGATTAGGTTTAGGTTAGGATAGGAGTCAGAATTAGGCATGTTGTGGAAAGAGTTAAAGCTGTATTGGGCAACTTTGCATGTTGGCGGCAGGGAGAGGCAACTGTTTGAATTTTGAGGACTTCATTACCCAGTCATTACCTAGTTAATTGCAGTTAATTACATTCACCTGGTGTCCCAGGTGTGAAATGGCCCCTGATTAGATGGCTAGAATGAAAACTAGCAGGATTCTGGATCCTGAGGACCAGGATTAAAAACCACTGATTTAGAATAATAAGCTGTATTTTACATAAAAAGCTTTAAGGTTAAGGTTAAGGATTAGCGGGTGAATCTAGCTAATGGAGGGTCCTTGCATGTTAAATAGTGCAAATGTGTGTGTGTGTGTGTGTGTGTGTGTGCTGTGGATTGAGTTGGACTGCTACAACAATCAATTATTTTTCATCCACACTTCCAATTAATGACCCGATAGCATTAGATTATTTCCTGTGTGTGTGTGCGAGCATGTCAACATTTGTCCGACTGAGTGTGTGTGTGTGTGTTTGTGTTTGTGTGTGTGTGTGTGTGTGTGTGTGTGTGTGTGTGTGTGAGTGAGTGCAGCAGCTGTAATGTAGGTTATTTCTTCCATTCCACTGGTTTCTGGGGCAGCCTTGCTCCAGGGTTGGCTGCTGGGGTGCGTGTGTGTGTTTGTGTGTGTGCGTGTGTGAGTGTGTGTGTGTGTGTCTCTCTTAATAATGCAACAAGCTGCCACAGTCCCACTAGGCATTCCATCACCGGTTGGGGTACCTGAGTCACACACGCACATGCACACTCTCTCTCTCTCTCACACACACACACACACACACACACACCCTGCCTGAAGTCAAAACTGTTCCCAGCCAGTAATGTCAAAAGAAAAAAGAAGATATAAATAAAAAAAGAAGTTTATTTCTCTTCGTTTCTCTAATGGATTCTCCCAGAAAGCCTTAAAAAGAGAGGAATGTAAAAGGAGAAGATGCAGGCTTTGGGCTTATTCTGTCTGTATGTGTGTGTGTGTGTGTGTGTGTGTGTGTGTGTATGTAGAGAGGGCTTTGTGGCTTTGTGATGTAACACACCCTCCGGCGGCCATATTGGAGGTCCTCAGCACTAGGTCAACAGTGGCTGTGAGGTCATGGCTTACCAACATTTTTATGTACCGCTACATCATTCAGTTTAAGTAACAGAAATGTGTGTGTGTGTGTGTGTGTGTGTGTGTGTGTCTCAGGTCCTGCAGAACATCCTGGAAACAGAGAGTGAATATTCCAGAGAACTACAGAGTCTGCTGGCCTCGTACCTGCGCTCCCTTCACCCCACTGACAAGTACATATATAGATTTTTATCATCAACTTTTTATTGTTTTGCTCTAATATGATCAATTTACACACATTAGAGAATCAAATATCCATGGAATCTGTACCAATATTCTGTATATATGTATATACAATATATCCAAGATGCACAGTATAGAAGAACACACACACATGACATATAATGTACATACTAGATATTGTTGTTCACCTCTGATATGATGGGTATGATGCAGTTTGATTGATTACATATTTATTGTAGAATTGAGCAATACACTGGTTGTCTATGGAAACCTGAATTGATTCTAATGAGACATTTTGATCAGATTCCACACAAAAATCCATTGGTGGAACATGTATATGGTTTATTCTATATTACATATATTGCTGTATGTACTCCACTGATTAGTATGCATGCATGAAAAATACATGGAGAGTAGAAGGAGAAAGAGAGGAGAGAGAGAGAGAGTGAAGGGTTGGGACCAGCATGGTTTTAAATTACTAATGATGTCTCCTCTTTTCTCTTTCCTCTCCTCTCCTCTTTTCTCTTTCCTCTCCTCTCCTCTCTTCTCCTCTCCTCTCCTCTCCTCTTCCTCTCCTCTCCTCTCCTCCTCTCCTCTCCTCTCAGACTAAACAGTGTTGACATCAGTCATATTCAGGGAAATCTGGAGGAGATCTCGACCTTCCAGCAGATGTTGGTTCAGTCCTTGGAGGAGCGTACCAAGTCAGTACACCCCTCTTTTCTTCTCTTTTTTTTGTCTAGATGCACTAGTATCATATATTTTCACCAGTCACTATTAGATACAGAACAATTACTTTCCTGCTGTCCTTTTCTTATTCTACCCATTTATACTTTCAAAACTAGTCATGTTCAATCAGAAATTCTGTATTTTGGTTTTTAAATTCAATCCCAAGTAGCATTAAAAAGCTCTTAAAAGCCTTAAATGTGGCTTTCTGAAGTAGTCTGCTCATAGTCACATCCTGTTGAAACCAACAACAGATCCTCCAGCTCCACCTTAAAACACTTCCACCCAGCAGACTGAGGAACTGGAGCTCAGACCCTCCTGTGGTGGGACAGCAGCTTCATATAGGCAGTTAACGTGGCAGTAGTGACACCTAGTGGTCGACTGAAGTAACACAGTCACCCTTTTAGAGTGGACAGGCAAAGAGGGATTTGTAGACAAAATCTACTAAACCCTATGGCAAAGACCTTGCATCTAATATTATTTGCGATGAAAACTATTAATATCGACTGTATCAATTATTTTATTCTAGCTTCCAAATACATTTCTGTTAGATCTTTCCTCTCTATTACATTGAGGAAAAACTACCAGGTAAATTTGGACTTTGGTATGGAGGGTGCCACACCTTGCTCTACCCAACTGACGCTTAATCATCCTCCAATCAAAGCTTTATCTTTATGAGTAATTGCAGTAGTCATCCAGTCTGCATGAACAATGATTTCAGTGTAAGTTTAAGTGTGTGTGTGTGTGTGTGTGTGTGTGTGTGTGCGTAGGCTCCCCGAGTCCCAGCAGAGAGTCGGGGGGTTCTTCCTGAATCTGATGCCCCAGATGAAGACCCTCTATGTGGCCTACTGCTCCACTCACCCCTCTGCTGTCAATGTACTCACTCAACACAGGTACAGTAAGGGAAATCACTGTGTATGTGTGTGTGTGTGTGTGTGTAGACATATATGAAAAACTCCCAGAAAAGCCATCACGCCTTCCAAGCTCTTATTTATGTGTGTTTTTTGTGTGTGTAATTGTGTTTGAATGCTTATGTATCTGTGAGCATGAGTGCATCAACTTGTGTGTCCATGTGTTTGGGCATCATTTAATAATTTTGTGTGTGTGTGTGTGTGTGTGTGTGTTGTAGTGAGGAGCTGGGGGAGTACATGGAGTCAAAGGGAGCGTCCAGTCCTGGCATCCTGACCCTGACCACCGGTCTCAGTAAAGCGTTCACCAGACTGGACCGGTACCCGACCCTGCTGAAAGAGCTGGACAGACACATGGAGGTGAGGCCTGATCCCTGTCTGTGTCTCGCTGAGTGAGTTTTTGGGAGATTGTCCCATTGGTCAGCTTAATCGTTAAGTGATGAGAATATAGACACCAGAATCATCCATTTGTAGTAGATCATTGGCTCCGGTGCTCCATGCTAACGCTTTAGCATACACTATGATGAGTGATAGTTGGCTCCATGCTAACACGTTAGCGTACACTATGTTGAGTGACAGTAGACTCCATGCTAACACTTTAGCATACACTATGTCGAGTGACAGTAGACTCCATGCTAACACTTTAGCATACACTATGTCGAGTTATAGTAGACTCCATGCTAGCACTTTAGCATACACTATGTTGATAGTGATACTAGGCTCCATGCTAACACGTTAGCATACACTATGTCGAGTGACAGTAGACTCTATGCTAACACTTTAGCATACACTATGTTGATAGTGATAGTAGGCTCCATGCTAACACTTTAGCATACACTATGTTGATAGTGATAGTAGGCTCCATGCTAACACTTTAGCATACACAATGTTGATAGTGATAGTAGGTTCCATGCTAGCACTTTAGCATACACTATGTTGATAGTGATAGTAGGCTCCATGCTAACACTTTAGCATACACTATGTTGATAGTGATAGTCAGTAGTTAGTTCGTCGTTTTTTTCCCCTTTTTCTGACAAACGCAATGAACTTTGTTTTTTTAATCCTTGTCTTAGGACCAACACCCTGACAGAGCAGACCTCCATGCCTCCATGGCGGCCTTCAAAAGCCTTGCGGTAAGACACACACATTAACATGCACACACACACACACACACACACACACACACACACACACACACAGGTTGGCCATAACCCCATCAACAAGGCACCAGTAGTCACTGAATGGTTTGATTAGCATGAAAATGATGATGCTCTTATGGGAGATTCTTGAGCAGCCTGATGTGTTCCATCACTGTCATCCAAACAAACAAGAATAGATTTAAGGGGAGTGAAGTCTTGCATGACGGACTGACTGACTGTTTTAAATACTTGTAGAATCTATGCTAAGACACTAAAGCTATTCTGGGAACTCAAACTAACTCTTTATTTTGGCAGTTACCTGTATATATAACCAGCTAATACTCAACAGTTGATTAGCCTATATCTCAGTTCACTATGTTTAAGAAAAAATATAAAACTTACAATACTGGGAATAACACTAAGAATATTACTTACTGTCTTTTCGTGTTTCTGTGCATCTGTGTGTCTGTACATGCGTCCATCTGTGTGTGTGTGTGTGTGTGTGTGTGTGTGTGTGTGTGTGTGTGTGTGTGTGTGTCTTCAGTCCCAGTGCCTGGAGGTGAGGAAGAAGAAGGACTTGGAGTTGCAGATCCTAACGGAGCCGATCAGAAACTGGGAGGGCGATGACATCAAAACCCTCGGCCCTGTCCTCCACATGGCCCAGACCATCATCCACACACAGAGCTGTCAGGTACCCACCAGAACCTCCTGACAACAAAACCAGGACACTGAGAGTCCCTTTCCCTCCTGGGTGATCAGATCCTTGTTCTACTCTTGGTAAGAATATGATATTATGTATTAGAGGTATTTTCTTTGTGTTTCAGGAGACGAACGAACGCTACCTCCTCCTCTTCCCTCACACTCTGCTCATGCTCTCTGCCAGCCCGAGGATGAGTGGATTCATCTACCAGGTAACTCTAACATTAATGACACTTTAATGATGATGATAAAATTATTGCATCTTTTTTTTACTACAAACATAACATAGGAAGCATTTGTACTCGAGATTCAGAAAACAAATATTCTATAAAAAAGTGCAGTTATGGCCTTTTTTGCACCAAATTTTTTTTGAGTCTTGGACACTTGAGTCTTTTATCTTAATTCTGTTTATAATTCCAAAAGTGTCCTTTTTTACCATCAGATACAGCTCAACAAGAGCTTTCCAATGACATATGATACTCATTTATTTTTGCACCAAACCCTTCATATGTGCAGAATATGCATTATTAGCTGTCCACCTTATCAAAAACTCCTATACGAACTATATGTACAGAAGAATTGAAAATGTGCCAGGGCGTGTGTCCATTGTTGTCAATTCTCATTATCATAACATATTTAACCACATACACACACATGCAGATCTTATTCTCTAGACCAGTGATTCTCAACCTTTTTCATATCAAGGACCCCTAATTTAGTACAAATTAAGGCCACAGACCCCCATTTGTTGAGATTTGATCTCTCAGACCCAAATCTGAGAATATTTTTATTAGATATGATTTTGTCCAGAATTCCATGACTATCTGTATTGTAGGCAGATATAACCGTGAAACTATGATCAAAACAGTCATTCTTCTACATTCTCTAATTGTGTTAACTTCTTGTAAATGAAATGATGGTGAAGTTTAACAATTCATCAATTTGCTGGGGACCCCCCGGAACCCCCTCAAGGACCACTGGTGGTCCCCGGACCCCACGTTGAGAACCACTGCTCTAGACCAGTGTTTTCCTGTTAGACCTGTGGCCCAGTGACTATGCATTTCTCTGTGTGTCCTTCTGAAGGGGAGGGTGCCGCTGTCGGGAATGCTCATCTCCAGGATAGAAGATGGAGAAAACCTCAGGAATGCTTTTGAAATATCCGGTGAGCCGTCTCATGTAGCAATCTACACACATTTATGGAGTCCTATTATTAAAGACAACATCACATCACCCTGATTTTAGCATCTTTACATTGGTTACCTCAGGGTTCCTATGCAGGTCTGGAAAGTCTGGAAAAGTATTAAAAATGAATTTGATCATTTCCAGGTCTTGAATAGTTTGGGAATTTGAAAAAAATGTCTGGAAAAGTATGGAAAATGTTGCGGTTCAGGTCCGATACACACATAATTCTAGCTTTTATGTTGTTGTAGAGCCACTTTGAGTCCACAGTTTTTGTTGATGTGAAGAATAATGTTCAGATAGAGGGACGCTCTTATTACCCAGCTGCTGTCAGCATGCATTATATCAAATACCCACCAAAATCAAATCCAGTCTGGGTCTGGGAAAAATATGGAATTTTAAAATGGAAATCGTGTAGGAACCCTGCCAATCATCTCACATATTCTGATATCTGTCGCTGTGAAGAACAATCTTCATCTATACAGTGATATGACCTAGTTAGCAGGGGCAAGATGTCTATCTGCGTAAATCATATTGAACACCAGACAAAATCTTCAAAACAAATCAAGGTCTGGAAAAAGTATGGAATTTTTTTACTGAAAATGTGTAGGAACCCTGTTATCTGCTCGTTTCAAAATTCACTTTAAGATTGGACCACATCACAGCCTGGGATCCACAGGCAGGTTCTTATTGGCTGTAGATTAAAAACAAGGGGATTCCTATTGGCTGTTTATGCTTGCGTTTACACTCCTTTGTAAAGCCTTTGTAACCGTTTTGGAAAAGTTCTATTATATCATTTTAGCTTTTATATCAGTTTCAGCATTTAGATCCTATTACTTAAAGGAAAAATCCGCCTAAAACACTTAAACACACTGGAAAAAACACATATTTATAGAACATATTTGTGTGTGTGTGTGTGTGTGTTTTGTAGGCGGCCAGTGTGAGCGGATGCAGGTGGCATGTAACACTCAGCAGGACCTCCAGGAGTGGCTGGATCTTCTTACCAAACACACACACACTACTGCCTCACACACACACAAGCATCTGTCTGTCTGTCACACGGTAAGTTCTCCTATTTTCTGAGGAATTAGTTAGTCAGTCTCTATCTCTACTATCAGTCATTTCATATTTACATATATCAGATCTGTGTGTATTCCTCACATCTTTCTTTGGATTTCTCTCCTCTCTTCCATCCCTCTCTCCTCCTTTCTCCTCCTCCCAGTTGCCCTCCCACCCCCTCACTCCCTCCAGACACTCGGAGTCGCGCGCGGGGAGCGGCGGGCCGGCCTACCACACCCTTCCCCACCCGTCGTCGTACGGGACGGCCCAGCGGGACGGCCCCATGTGGGGGCCCCTGGAGCCGCCCAGCACCCCCAAACCCTGGAGCCTCAGCTGCCTTCGCCCCGCGCCTCCCCTCCGCCCCGCCGCTGCTCTCTGCTACAAGGAGGTACACCGGCATGCTTCAAATGAGTAGAGATGGTTTTTCTCTCTATCCCTCTTGTTATATTGGAATATATTATTCTAGTAAAGTAGAGATACATTCATACACACTGTATCTCTCTGTCTCCTTGTTTGCAGGACATGAATAAGAGTCCTAAGAACATGAAGAAGCTGCTCCCTAAGAGGAAGCCGGAGAGGAAACCTTCAGAAGAGGACTTTACTGTGAGGAAGAGTACGTACACAACCAACTAAAATACATTTAAACGCTATTTCAAAACAGAGAAAGATGAAAGAGAAAGATTTTCAGCTATCTGAAACATCAGCGGGAAATGTCAGGTTCTGGTGTCACTCAGAATCAAAGAGCGAGGGCTTCTTTCCAGAGCCGCCATTTTGCACCGAGAGACGTTCAACAATCATACAGGGAGAAATCCATCGTAGAAGAGGAGAGAGACCAATTTCTTCACTAACAGTAGCCTCAGTAGACCAGAATGCAATGCAGCCTCAAGACGTGTTGTGTTTTGAGTAAAGGGTGCTAGCTACTTTGGGGTGGGGTTTAGTTACTCTTTAAATGCAAATATCACCTTCACTAACGCTTATTCTGTTGGGTAACATTGGGTAACAACAACTCATCTTTATGCTATTAACTACTAGTAAAAGCTAAAAGATGTTGGTACAATGTCAGAGCATTGACAAACAGTAAGCTAACTATGTGATTAGCTAAAATAAGTCAGTTACAGATCTTTCTGTGATTTAACGTTACCTGACAGGAAAAAGTTAACATCATTTGCTTACCTTCACATGCTGCTCCAGCCACATTAAAAATAATCTAAAAAAAACTAAAAACCTAAAACAAAACAAAACCAAAACATTAGCTAATAAACCAAATAACAAATTAAACGTCTGTGTCATTCCCAAGGTAGAGCGCATTTGAAACTAGGCTTCAAAAACGAAGGTACGGACTTCCCACTTACTACAATACAAATTCATGAAGTTAACCATGTCTATTCCATATTTTTCAGATGACCAAGTGTTAAGTGTAGCACTGCAAAAAGCTGTTCAGATGTTGTTGCCAAGAGTTGTAGACTTCCAAAATGGCTGCCAGAGGGCATGTTACAGCACTTGAAAGCTCTTGTTGGCAGCATTTAGGGGGAATTGAATACTTCCATTCCTCCTTCTTTTCATAACTTCCTCTCAATCTAATCCTCCATCCCTCCTTTTCTTCTCCCTTTCTCTCTCTCTCTCTCTCTCTCAGGCACAGCAGCTCTCGAGGAGGACGCTCAGATACTGAAAGTGATTGAAGCTTACTGCACCAGCGCCAAGACACGACAGACGCTCAACTCCAGTGAGTACACACACACACACACACACACACACACACACACACACACACACACACACACACATATGAACACACAATACACACACATCTTCACATGCATGGACACACGCACACACAGTGCTAGCTAGCTTACCGCTAACCACCGTTTGTTCTCTGCTTTCAGCTCTAACAGTGTTTTCTCTTTCTCTCTCCTCTGTAATCCCTTTGTTCCTCTGTCCTCCTCCTCCTTCAATCATTGTTTTTTTTCTTGTTAAATCCTTCGCCATGTCCCTTTTTTTTTTAAATCCGTTAAAAACCACCTTCCCCCCCTCTCAACCTGTTTGCAATATTGTCAAATTGCTTTTCATTAACCTCTTCCTCCCATTCCTCGTGTGAACCCTTACACCACTCCAACTCAATATGCTTTGTCCTATACACCCCTCTCTTATTCCGAATGGTTTCTCCCACTCTCGTCCTCCACTTCAATATGGTTTACCCCATACATCCCCTTTTTTCCTGTTGCGTTTGGTTCCATTTGGTTTAAATCCCATATTTTTCAAACAATTTGCTGTTCATTGTCACCCCCACACGTTCAATATGGTTTGTCCCACACCCCCTCCTCCTATTCAATATGGTTTGTACCCCACCACCCTCTCCCAACATTCAATATGGTTTGCCCCACTCCCCCCCCCTATTACTGGTTACTTTATGGTACAGCCTGGCAAGGGACTGACCTCATGCACAACCACGTGCTCGCCGACGCCAGCCTCACCGTCGCCGGTCACCCCGGCAACCCACCGTGTTCTGACCAATCAGAGGACTCGGATTATGACAGTATCTGGACCGCCCATAGTTACAGGACCGCCTCGGTTTCTCGTAAGACATCGCAGTCACAAACCCCAGACCTACTACCCCAACTAGCTAGCTTACACCTAGGGTTAGACCGATATATTGATATATTGGGCCCATATGCGAAATATTGATCAGATTCCACACAAGTAATACTAATAAATGTTTTGGAATTGTGGCATGAAAATGGTCAAAATATTCTGTAAATATTGGCTTAATTCCAAAAATATCGGCTTTAACAATCCATATCGGTCAAACCCTATCCATAAGCCCTTTAGCCATTTTATTTTAATAAGCCAGCTGTATAAAGATGGTGGCAAACTGGATTGTCATTTAGCAGTCTTGGGTTCATCACCACAGTTTATCAGGCACCCAGTGGTTCCCAACTTACAAGAGTTGATGTTTGGGTGCTGTATACTGCTGTGGCATGGGTAATGGTGTCCAAGCAGAGGGTACACCCTGACCCGACCTACTCCATAGTTTACTATCCACCCTGTATAAGAATGACTCCTACTGTATTGCCCTCCCACCCAGTATACCCACTCCTTGGTGGGATATAGATGCTTTTTCATCACAAATCCTTGTATCCTGGCACCATCATGGAGGTCCACTGGAGTATTGGCTGTGTGCAAATAATGGCAAGAAAAAGAGAGATGCCTTAAAAAGATTGCTGTGGTGTGGGTGTAGGATTCATTAACATCACAAGTAAAAGTGACAGGTCTGATAAGGTAGATTTGTGTCCAAATTGACACAGTAAACTGTCTTGTCTTTATCCCTAGCCCCTGCTTTGGTCCTAGTCTCTACTAGGACCAAAGGGGAACTAGAGAAGTCAACTCAGTTGTTTTTTTGGCCTTGTTAGCGAGCCAACTAGTTAGCAGGCTAATTTAGCGTGGACTGCCCATTGTTCCGATGGCCCATTATTCCGAAACCCCAATAGTCTGAAAAATGTCCACCCATTGGACCGAAAGCCCATTTGTCCGACAGCCCGTTATCCCGGAGGTGGGTGGGTTGAGGCATGGGGTCACTGAGGTTAGGGTTAGAGCAAGCTTACGGTCAAGGCTGTCAGAAGCCACGGTTGTGGATGGAGCCAGGCATGGAGTTTTCGGACTATTGGGGTTTCAGAATAATGGGCCGTCGGAACAATGGCATGGCACTAATTTAGCAAAGCATGCAATGTTAATGTTATGTGTATACTAGCTAACACTAGCTTCTACTGGATACGTTAGTGTGCAAATCAGGTGTGCATGATAGTGATGGTTAGCTGACCAGATACTATGGTTAGCTAGCTAACAAGCTGACATCTAAACACAAAATCGACCAGATGTATCAGTGGCGAAATTATCAGTTCCCATTGCAATTAGATGTTCACAGCCTCTGTTGCCCAAGAGCTGTGGACCTCCACTATGGCCGCCAGTGGTAATACAGTGAAAGTGACTGAGGGAAACTTTAGAACCAGTGGACAAAAAGTTTCCTGCCCTGCCCCATAGTAAGCACATATGAAAGAGCCCTGTGAACGTGTTGCTCTGTGTGTACCTCCACATATACAGTATATTTAATCGAAACCCCCCATTTAAAGTGTATCTGTGTGTTTCAGTGCATACATACAAAGCTGGACAAGCAGAACAGCACCACAAAGTAAATAGCAGCCAGTAGTTTCAATGAAGCTTCCACACTGACAAACGTAGCGAGCTGTGTTGTTCTGGCCTCAAAAACCGCTCACCTTGTCTCTTGGTGAAAAACTGGACTGGTACTTCCTATATTCCTGTACTTAGTAACCCTACAATTGATAAACCTGTAGGTTAGGTACTATTTGGTCAAAGGATTAGTAGGATAACTTTATGCTATAAATTAAGTCAGAATTGGCACAATTGTCAGAACTGATTAAATATTCATTTTTGGAGCAGTAGTTGACATTATGATAATGAAGTTTTACAAACTAGCAAAGGTTTTTCTAATTACTCATTACTCATTTTCATAAAAAAAAATAGAAAGACATAAAAAGAGTGAATAAAGTTTACACCCACACTGAATGCCGATTGGCTCCTGTTTTGTACCTCAGCGATACTGGTCGAATTGCATCAAGACATTTTCCAAGCAATATCGTCTCACATTTGCTCATTTGTAGTATGCTAGGAACCGGTGTAAGACACTCTAACAGTATCCAAACCCTTCTGAAACATCACAGTCTTTGAATCCTATGTTCACCAATTGAGCAGATTCAGATTAAGCGTGTTAGCGTGCATGTGTGTCCGTATGCCTGTCAGCACTTGTCACATTGTGTGTGACGTGAGCTTAATAACCTAATAACATTGTTGTCTTTTTTCCAATCAGGTTCTAGCAGGAAAGATGTGCACATGCTGTTCCCAGAGGAGGAGAAGATCATAGTGGAGGAGACCAGGAGCAACGGACAGACTGTGGTGGAGGAGAGGTGAGAGAGGAGAGATCAGTGTGTGTGTGTGTGTGTGAGTGAGAATATATGAAATCTTGGTATGTGGTGAACTAAAGCAGAGCTGTTCTCACCCTCCAGGAGTCTGGTGGACACTGTGTACAGTCTAAAAGATGAAGTCCAGGAACTCAAACAGGTGAGTTGGGGGTTACTTCGCTATATTATTAAACTCGGCATCTTAGTATCATCAGTTTACTATTGAAATCTTCTTCGCACTTTGCAGGGTTTGGAGAAAAAAAAAAAAAACTTGCTTCATTGTCCATCCGTGATGAAATTTGGGGGAGGACTATCAATCGGTCATCTTCCATGATTTCTTTGTATGTTTGTTCGTTCGGCTGTCCATCATTTGCATATTTCAGATTTTCGCAAAACTCAGGAACATGATGCATCTCACCACTGCGTTCCAGCATTTTCAGCATTACACTGAATGGCCCAAAGGGGGCGCTGTATCTTTTGTTTGTTCATCCATGTGTCACGGTCGGTAAACCATTCAATAGGCATAACAAATCCCTTAATTTCTAGTGTCTCCACGAACCAACCCATGAATTAATCCCTTAAACCCATGATACTAACCCTACTTTTTTTTAAAGCTATGTTATTTTTAATGGATAATTAATGTTTATATAATGAGAAATTAAGGACATTTCAGGAATACAGTTGAGGAGTTTGGTTTCGTAGTGATTGCAGATGACAAAACCTGAGGGAATGATGCATCTCACCACTGCGTTCCAGCAGGTTATTCCAGTTAGAGTATGTATGAGAATGACTATTGCAATCGTAGGTTTCACTCTCACTCTTATCTCCGATCCTACAGTGTGGATTGTTGTACAATTCAATGCTAAATCAATAACGAAAGTATTTCCATATGGGGGTTCAGGGACAGAATCTTATCTAATGAGGGTCCATGGCCTGAAATAGACAACAGGTATATGGTAGTCAACAGGTGAGGAGAAGGCAATTTTATGCAGCTGTTGTCATTACTATTAATTGCTCCATCAGACAGACAGCAGACTCACTAGTTTCCCCATTCACCAGTATCAATTTTTGATAATTTAACTTCAAATCAACGTCAGCTACCAGTTACAGTAAAGAGAAAAAATCAAAGTGGCAGAAGTAGAAAGACGTAGTTTCTGTAGGACCTTCAGCAACCAAGATGATAAAACATATCACTGATCACTTCCATCCACATCGAACCTATTTCTTTCTCTCGCTTCCACTCTCACTTTATCCTTCTCTCTCTCTCTCTCTCTCCTGTCCCTCCAGGACAACAAGAGGATGAGGAGGACGTTGGAGGAGGAGCAGCGGGCGAGGAAGGAGCTGGAGAGGATCATCAGGAGAGTTCTGAAGAACCTGAACGACCCGACGTGGGACGAGACTAACCTCTGAGATAAATATATATATATATCTGAACACCATGGACCAGAACATTTTCTGATCTTTAAATGACCAAACTTAACAACCTTTAAACCGACCAATGAGCTTTGAGCTACGGTTTGAACGGTATGGGTTTCTGAAGGCCGATACTGATATTTTTGGATTGAAGCTGCCAATAGCCGATATTTTGTGCCGCTGCTCAATATCCTTTCACCATTCTCATGCCAAAAAATGACAAGTATTCAGTGTTTCCTCCAGAATTTTGTTCATTTAGACCATCATGGGACACTAAAACTCTCCATTGAAAGCCATACTAAAATATAGAAATCGTTCTAGATGGGTTAGCAGTTTCTTAAAGCAGTTAAGTAAAATCCTCCACACCACACTGGAATGATTTCCCCGGTCGGACATTTGGTATAAAAATAATAAAAACATATTGACTAGCTGTGATCAGAGAGGAACCTCCATCATATCAGAGGTGGACCACACTGACTTGCCGATACCCGACTTTTTAAAAATAGAAAGCCAGTATCGGCAAATTAATATATCGGTCTGACTCTACTTTGAACTTTACAGTGACTTGTGTACTAAACTAAGAGAAAATTCCGGCCATCACCACAACAATCCCGACTGACCGAAAAAGCTGTGAAGCCAACGACATCACTTCCTGTCACGCTCCTTTGACTTTTCTCCAAACAGCCTTCTTAAAGAGTGCTGAGATTAGAATCACTTGCAAAATTCCCCATTCAAACCAAACCGGCATTAGACATTTTCTTTCCTCACTCATCACAGCTAACAGCAGTAATTTTGTTTTACGATCAATTTCCAGATTTTAGGTTAAATCACAATGTTATGCAAGTTATCTTTAAATAGAAATTTAAATTCTATTTTATGATAGTGTATTTTATCAATTGCCAATGTCTACAAAAAAAATACAAATTTGCATGTTAGGACGTCATCACATACTCACACAGTCTAACTACGATTTAAACAGCTGCCATGGCTTCACTTATTACTTTAAGTGACCTAATGTAATAAAACAGATTTTTTCAGGATGAGATGAGGAGTATTCAGTTATTTGATCGGTCTACATGCCACCACATGGCTCCATAGGACAGTGGTTCTCAACCTGGGGTCCGGGGACCACCAGGGGTCCTTGAGAGGGTTCCAGGGGGTCCCCAGCAAATTGATAAATTGTTAAACGTCACCATTATTTCATTTAGAAGTTAACATAATTAGAGAATGTAGACGAGTGACTGTTTTGATCATAGTTTCACCGTTATCTCTCTACCTACAATACAGATAGTTATGGAATTCTGGGCAAAATCATATCTAACAATAAAAATATTTTCAGAAAAGCTCATCAAATGGGGGTCTGTGGCCCTAATGCATACTAAATTCGGGGTTCGTGATATGAAAAAGGTTGAGAATCACTGCCATAGGATATGTAGTTTTCTGACCGGTGACACCATAGGAACACACTCTTGAACCATTCATTCTTTTGGAGAACATAGTAGTTTTTGAATGATACTTCATATGTTTACACCCCAATGGATAAACGACAATTGATTCGCACTGGTACACTGAACAAAACTAGAGTAGCTGTGTGACTGGCTCCAATTCTGTATGGAAATGATCTGAATGATTGTTTGTAGGCTGCTAAACACAAATTGAATTTTGACAATGCTCTGTTGCAATTAACTTTGTTGTAAAGGATAGTTTATGACCTTACTTAATCAAAAACAACTGATAAACTCAATGTTACTGGTATATGAAGAAATCATCTTCAAAAGGGAAAATGAATGGAGATTTTCTCAGGAATGAACTTGACCAGCGGGGCGTGTCAGTGTTCAAAGCCATACTTCACTTCACTGCTTGACTGCACACATTTCCATAGAAGTTCTGGAGCAGTGGACCTCCAACGTCACCACTGGAATATTCAGTCTTTTGGCCCCAGCTCTCAATATTATCATTGTCAGTAGGCAAAAATACCTCTTGAAAAGTATGAGCCGTTACTTAGATCTTCTTCTCCATGTTGATAAATGTCTGATAAGGATGCTTTGTAGATAAGGCTTGTAGCAACACATAATGTAATAGCCGCATATTGTAATAAAAAAAGCAATAAAAACCCATAATGTAATAAAATGAACATGATGTAGGAAAATGTTGGACACACAACATAGCTTTCTTGCAGATAATGTAATGAGTTATTACATTTTGTGTATGTTATTGCATTATAAAATGAGTTTGTTAGAAGTTAGATGTCAGTTATGGGGTAACATCAATCTAAAAAAATTGCGCTTTATAATGCAATAACAATATAAAACGTAATAACTTGAACTGAAAAAAGTTATAACATCATGTATCCAGCAAATTACATTATGGCCACTTTATTACAGTCTCAGTTTTATTACATTTTTTAAAACAATATGCACAGTTAGAGCACTATTAGCTGCTGCAAGGCTTCCAAAGTGAAAGGAAGAAAGTGGGACTGGTCCCTAGAGTTGGTGGATTGACCTTCATAGACTCCATAGAATCTTGTGCACTAGAAAATTAAAATGCACTGAACTCACACTGAGGCCCAGACTCACTAAAGGTTTGTGCAGGAAGAGTGTACATGACCAAAAGACCAAATCAGAAAGCCATGCTAGTCACTAACTGTACACAATGCACCTGTTATGGTCATGCATATGTAACATAAATATAAATCTCATTATTTTGCCCACTTGATATTCATTTGTAGTGAAGTAAAAAAAAAACGCAACGCAATCTTAGTGAATCTGGACCTCAGTGTTTAAGGAACTGACCAATATTTAAAATGAGACACCTTGATGCTCTTTCCAGGTTTTTCCTGTTAAAATGACCAAAGTCCAAGCAATACTACACTGGGAAAATGTCAAATGTTTTCTATGATTTTTATGGTATTAATATGCAAGTTAGAATTATTTCTTATTTTTATATTTGTGATTGCGTTTCTACTCCTGCAACTGGATTTTACTTTACAGCGGTCTCCCGGAGAAGTCTTTCTAATAATCGATTAATTAATTTTCTACTCGTCATGGTTGATTACGCTGAAGATTATTTGTACATAAAGTGCACCGTGACATTTCAGATGAACGTCAGGAGACGTGCCTTGGGGAGAAAAAAAAAAAAACGATTCCTTTGCTTAACGCTCTTCTTAAGCTTTACGTCTTTTCTCAAATGCAATATTACGGACTGAAATTATAAACAACACTAATGTAAAGGTATGCGTCTGATATTTCAATTACTAACTCTAACTTATGTATTTAAATGAAAGCGATTGATGTAAATTATGTGTTGTCTATTCCAATTGTATGATGATGAAGATGATTACAGTAGTTGCAATGACAATAATCATCCCCTCTCTATTTATTACACCCATTTCTCCCTCAGTCTGTGAATAAAAAGTGTCAAATGAAACTGTAGTGTGTCATGAATACATCTCTCCAGTCCTGCAGCTGAAAAACAATATTGCCATACACTTTAGAAAAGGCATTGTTTTCATTGTTTTCATCCTTTAGTATTTGAATGCTGCCATGTTGATATGTTTTCTGTAAGATTAAGATAAAAAATAAAAAAGATGAAACTTTTACATCCCTGTGGGGAAATTGGCCCAATAGTAATAGGACACAGCAAAGAAAGGTAGAATGGAAATAAGAACACAGCAAGTGGAGGGGAACAAATATATCACAACCAACAATTTCAACATTACAATGTATTAGAGAAAGAGAAAGAATAAATTAAATATATGTATAAGAAAAAATACAAAAAAATGCAGTATGGGATAAGCAAAAAAAAAAAAAAAGTTAAAGAAAATATACAAAAAATATGAAATATGCAATGTGGGATAAGTGAAAAAATTATAAAAGATTCAAGATGTACACAATGCCTGGGCCTTGTATTCACATTGATTATACAATGACAAAATAACAGGCAACAAATTGAAATACTAGCCATGGTGGCTATCACTGCTCATGCTAAATACCCAGTTCTTCTTCTACTGTTTAGTCAAGTCAAGTTTATTTATGTAGCACATTTCATATGACAGGCGTAGACTCAATGTGCTTCAAAATAAAAAGCAAAAAATAGGCAAAGATCATACATCAAAAACATATAAGATAGGAACATATAAGATAAGAAGTTATTACATATACAGTACTGTGCAAATGTCTTAGGCACCCTAGATTTTTTATATAAATTTCTTAGAAGTCTTAGATGTCTATTTGTTTTCTGCATTAGTGTGTTAGTAGACTGCTGTTTATTGTAAATTTTTGATATTCAGAAACTTTTCATTTCATTAGTTTTGAAAGCATCTTTGCTTTATGGATACCTTTGACATATGCCTAACACTTTTGCACAGTACTGTATAAAAACATAAAAAAGATTAAAACATAATAAGATAAGAAGGTATTACAATAAAAAGGAATAAGATAAGGTATTATTAAAAGGGAATAATAGTAATAATACTGATTTCCAAAATAAAAGTTTTCCCGTTAACCACACACTTTAAACGAAAAGCTTGCGAAAAGAGAGATGTTTTTTGTCTGCTTTTAAAAGAAGACACTGTTGTAGCAGACCTTAGTTCATGTGGTAGAGAATTCCAGAGAGTAGGACCATAATGTTTGTTTATTCCAAATAAACCGGAAACATAAAACGCATCACTTGTAATGCTTGTCAATGTATACAATTGTGTGTGATGGCCTTGGAGATTTCCATTCTCCTCTGCTCTGAAGCTTCCTTCTGTATGGCAAAGCCGCTTTGGGAGAGAGATGGAAAGAGAGAGAGAGAGAGGATGAGGAGGATGAAGAGGGCACTTCACCAGCGCCCACCTTTGTGTCGGCAGAAAGCTGTCCAGCCGGCTGCTAAACTCTGTTGTTTTGATGCTGCCATTGTTCCAGGCTCTGCAACCCACAGCCTCCGCACCTATTGTCTGTCTGTAATCCCAGAGAGACGGATGGAGAGAAGAGAGGAGAAGGAGGGATAAGAGAGAGAGAGAGAGAGAGGATAGAAAGGAGAGAGCAACATGGAGAGAGGGATAGAGGATGGATGGAAAGATGCAGGGGAGGAACAGACGGAGGAAAACAAGGACCAAGGCTGATGATGAGAGAAGGAAAGAGGTCGATAGATAGAGGAAGAGAGATGAGTGAAAAAGTGGAGGAAAGAAGAAAAGAAAGGTGGATGGAAAGATGCAGAGGAGGAACAGACAGAGGAAAACAGGGACTTAGACTGATGATGAGGAGAGAAGGAAAGAGGTCGACAGATAGAGAAAGGAAACGAGAGATGAATGAAAATATGAAAAAGTGGAGGAAAGAGAAATAGAAAGGTGGATGGATGGATGGAAAGATGCAGAGGAGGAACAGACGGAGGAAAACAAGGACCAAGACTGATGGTGAGAAGAGAAGGAAAGAGGTCGATAGATAGAGAAAGGGAGATGAGTGAAAAAGTGGAGGAAAGAAGAAAAGAAAGGTGGATGGATAGATGGATGGATGGATGGAAAGATGCAGGGGAGGAACAGACGGAGGAAAACAAGGACCAAGACTGATGATGAGAAGAGAAGGAAAGAGGTCGATAGATAGAGGAAGAGAGATGAGTGAAAAAGTGGAGGAAAGAGAAATAGAAAGGTGGATGGATAGATGGAAAGATGCAGAGGAGGAACAGAACGAGGAAAACAAGGACCAAGACTGATGATGAGAAGAGAAGGAAAGAGGTCGATAGATAGAGAAAGGGAGATGAGTGAAAAAGTGGAGGAAAGAAGAAAAGAAAGGTGGATGGAAAGATGCAGAGGAGGAACAGACAGAGGAAAACAGGGACTTAGATAGAGAAAGGAAACGAGAGATGAATGAAAATATGAAAAAGTGGAGGAAAGAGAAATAGAAAGGTGGATGGATAGATGGATGGATGGAAAGGTGGATGGATAGATGGATGGATGGAAAGATGCAGGGGAGGAACAGACAGAGGAAAACAAGGACCAAGACTGATGGTGAGAAGAGAAGGAAAGAGGTCGATAGAGAGAGAAAGAAAACGAGAGATGAATGAAAAAGTGGAGGAAAGAGAAATAGAAAGGTGGATGGATAGATGGATGGATGGATGGAAAGATGCAGAGGAGGAACAGACAGAGGAAAACAAGGACCAAGACTGATGATGAGAAGAGAAGGAAAGAGGTCGACAGATAGAGGAAGAGAGATGAGTGAAAAAGTGGAGGAAAGAAGAAAAGAAAGGTGGATGGATGGATGGAAAGATGCAGAGGAGGAACAGACAGAGGAAAACAAGGACCGAGACCGATGATGAGAAGAGAAGGAAAGAGGTCAATAGATAGAAAAAGAGAGATGAATGAAAAAGTGGAGGAAAGAGAAATAGAAAGGTGGATGGATAGATGGATGGATTGAAAGGTGGATGGATAGATGGATGGATGGAAAAAGAGAAGAGAAGGAAAGAGATCGATAGAGAAAGGAAACGAGAGATGAAGGAAAAAGTGGAGGAAAGAAGAAAAGAAAGGTGGATGGATGGATGGAAAGATGCAGAGGAGGAACAGACAGAGGAAAACAAGGACCAAGACTGACTCTGAAGAGAAGGACAGAGGTCAATAGATAGAGAAAGGAAACGAGAGATGAATGAAAATATGAAAAAGTGGAGGAAAGAGAAATAGAAAGGTGGATGGATAGATGGATGGATGGAAAGATGCAGAGGAGGAACAGACAGAGGAAAACAAGGACCGAGACCGATGATGAGGAGAGAAGGAAAGAGGTCAATAGATAGAAAAAGAGAGATGAATGGATGGATGGAAAAAGAGAAGAGAAGGAAAGAGATCGATAGAGAAAGGAAACGAGAGATGAAGGAAAAAGTGGAGGAAAGAAGAAAAGAAAGGTGGATGGATGGATGGAAAGATGCAGAGGAGGAACAGATGGAGGAAAACAAGGACCAAGACTGATGATGAGAAGAGAAGGAAAGAGGTCGATAGATAGAGAAAAAGAGATGAGTGAAAAAGTGGAGGAAAGAAGAAAAGAAAGGTGGATGGATGGATGGAAAGATGCAGAGGAGGAACAGATGGAGGAAAACAAGGACCAAGACTGATGATGAGAGAAGGAAAGAGGTCGATAGATAGAGAAAGGAAACAAGAGATGAAGGAAAAAGTGGAGGAAAGAAGAAAAGAAAGGTGGATGGATGGATGGAAAGATGCAGAGGAGGAACAGACAGAGGAAAACAAGGACCAAGACTGATGGTAAGAAGAGAAGGACAGAGGTCGATAGATAGAGAAAGAGAGATGAGTGAAAAAGTGGAGGAAAGAGAAATAGAAAGGTGGATGGATAGATGGATGGATGGAAAGAGAAGAGAAGGAAAGAGGTCGATAGAGAAAGGAAACGAGAGATGAATGAAAATATGAAAAAGTGGAGGAAAGAGAAATAGAAAGGTGGATGGATAGATGGATGGATTGAAAGGTGGATGGATAGATGGATGGATGGAAAGATGCAGGGGAGGAACAGACGGAGGAAAACAAGGACCAAGACTGATGATGAGAAGAGAAGGAAAGAGGTCGATAGAGAGAGAAAGGAAACGAGAGATGAATGAAAAAGTGGAGGAAAGAGAAATAGAAAGGTGGATGGATGGATGGATGGATTGAAAGGTGGATGGATAGATGGATGGATGGAAAGAGAGAAGAGAAGGAAAGAGGTCGATAGAGAAAGGAAACAAGAGATGAATGAAAATATAAAAAAGTGGAGGAAAGAGAAATAGAAAGGTGGATGGATAGATGGATGGATGGAAAGATGCAGGGGAGGAACAGACGGAGGAAAACAAGGACCAAGACTGATGATGAGAAGAGAAGGAAAGAGGTCGATAGATAGAGAAAGGAAACAAGAGATGAAGGAAAAAGTGGAGGAAAGAAGAAAAGAAAGGTGGATGGATGGATGGAAAGATGCAGAGGAGGAACAGACAGAGGAAAACAAGGACCAAGACTGATGGTAAGAAGAGAAGGACAGAGGTCAATAGATAGAGAAAGGAAACGAGAGATGAATGAAAATATGAAAAAGTGGAGGAAAGAGAAATAGAAAGGTGGATGGATAGATGGATGGATGGATGGAAAGATGCAGAGGAGGAACAGACGGAGGAAAACAAGGACCAAGACTGATGATGAGAAGAGAAGGAAAGAGGTCGATAGATAGAGAAAGAGAGATGAGTGAAAAAGTGGCGGAAAGAAGAAAAGAAAGGTGGATGGATGGATGGAAAGATGCAGAGGAGGAACAGACAGAGGAAAACAAGGACCGAGACCGATGATGAGGAGAGAAGGAAAGAGGTCGATAGATAGAGAAAGAGAGATGAATGAAAAAGTGGAGGAAAGAGAAATAGAAAGGTGGATGGATAGATGGATGGATTGAAAGGTGGATGGATAGATGGATGGATGGAAAGAGAGAAGAGAAGGAAAGAGGTCGATAGATAGAGAAAGAGAGATGAGTGAAAAAGTGGAGGAAAGAAGAAAAGAAAGGTGGATGGATGGATGGAAAGATGCAGAGGAGGAACAGACGGAGGAAAACAAGGACCAAGACTGATGGTGAGAAGAGAAGGAAAGAGGTCAATAGATAGAGAAAGGAAACGAGAGATGAATGAAAAAGTGGAGGAAAGAGAAATAGAAAGGTGGATGGATAGATGGATGGATGGATGGAAAGATGCAGAGGAGGAACAGACAGAGGAAAACAAGGACCAAGACTGATGATGCGAAGAGAAGGAAAGAGGTCGATAGATAGAGGAAGAGAGATGAGTGAAAAAGTGGAGGAAAGAGAAATAGAAAGGTGGATGGATAGATGGATGGATGGAGGAGGGTGGCAACTTTCATTTTCTGACAGTTTTGGAGACTTGAATGCATCGCGTTGCATTGAAAGAGATTTTTTTTTTTTCCAACACTAACCATGCAACAATATGGTCCTTTAGGGTTTGGAAAGGAATGAAATGATTGTTCACAACACACACACACACACACACACACACACACACACACACACACACACACACACACACACACACACACAACCACACACACCTTTTTTCTACCAGACAAAAGAGTGAGAGTCAAAAGGCAGAAAGGCCAGTAAATCCGCTGAGAGCCAGCAGGTATTGTTGGAAAGGTGAAATCGCTGGCTAGACGGAGAGAGAGAGAGAGAGAGAGAGAGAGAAAAAACACACAGAGAGATAAAGAGAGAGGTGGAGAGCTGATATGGAAGATGGAAAAAAAAAAAAGAGCGAGAGATGAAGGGAGGGACGACAGAGAGAAACGGGACGCGGGGAGAAAACAGGTGGATTGAGGGCGACGGAGGGATGGATGGCAAGAGAGGAGGGATGGAAAGAGGGATAAAAAAGGTGGGATTGAGAATGGATGGATGGATGGATGATGAGAGAGCCTAAAGCCTTTTGTTTGCGTAAAGCCAAAGTGAGGGATGGCATTTGGAGAGAATGGCATTCGGGAGACATTTACATGAAAACAAAGCTCGGTGTGTGTGTGTGTGTGTGTGTGTGTGTGTGTGTGTGTGTGTGTTTTCATTCAGCTCAGAGAGAGAGTTTGCTGTGTCGATCACCTCTCCCATTGAAAACCCGTTCTGTAGCCCTAAGTTTCATAAGATAGATTGCAGTAATAATAAAAGTAACACATAATAAATCATAACATTCGTCATTTTAGATGGCCATCCTCCATTCAAATGGGTTCAATATCACCAAAGAGATAAAGACACGCCCACCTACAGGTTTTTGCTCTGATAGATGAAATATTATCAAAGTAAAACTGAAAGAAATTCTAATATCTTGGATTCATTTATTATTCAAACTGCAGCAGAATTAACTACAAATCTGAAATACTAATTTGCAACTTTTTTACTGCTGCTTACATATAGATATATATACAAAAAACTCACCCAAAGTTACAAACGCTTTGATTTCATCATGAAAAAGTTATGCAGTTTTTGAACGTTTATGTTTCATATTGTAAGCTACGGCATGAGCTGTTGGATGTCATTAATAAGCATTATGGCATTTTAGTAATCTGTTGAATAAACATCACTTTTAGGCTGAGGTGGAGTTCTCACTGCAACACACTGAGCATTGGATGCAGGATTTGTAGCCTATTAGATGCTCTTGTCTAGCCCAGTTTGTTGTTCATCTGGACTAATTAGCCAGTGTATTAGCCACTTGGGCTGTTTGTTTGGATTCATCTATGCTGAATAAACAACATACAGTGATTTCATAAGTTTCCATGGGTTTTCATGCAGATTTTAATATGCTGCTATGGAGAAATATTCCAGACACTTGAGTAATAATGACCTTTATCTATATAGCACCTTTCATACACATGCAGCTCAAAGTGCTTTACATCAATAGAAGGCAGATAAAAGACGGCAGATAGAAGGCAGATAAAAGACAGATAAAAAGATGAAATTCATATAAAAGAACAAGCAAAATGCACTGCATTAAAAGAAACAAATCAAGTAAAATAGAAAGATAAAAGAACACATCAAATACTCCCACTTTTAGATGCACATTGTGAGTGAATCCATATGTTTTTCTTTAATTCTACTCTTGATCCGATATTTACGTCAGATCTCACTGTCCAAGGCAGACGAGAATCATAGATTCTCCTATAGAGTACATCTTGGAAGACTTGGAAGAGTGTGTGAGACACACTCACACACACACACACACACACACACACACACACACACACACACACACACACACACTACCTATACGAAAACAGAAACATGTTTTTTTTACTGAAACCAATCTCATACATTTTTTAAATTCTCCTCTGAAGTCACCAAAACTGTACAGTAAGAGACTAATGTACAGTCAGTCAACCCAACACGCCTGTCACTGTATGTGTGTGTGTGTGTGTGTGTGTGTGTGTCTGTGTGTGTGTGTGTGTCAGTCAGAACCTGCTTGAAGTGCCACATTGGGTCTTTCTTGTCAGATTTGGACTCAAATTCCCAGCTCTCTTCCTCTACATCCTAGCTCTACATCGTGAGAGAAGTAGGTGCGCTTCTTTTTATTGGCTGTGTCTTTTTGTATGGGAGGGCTGTATGTTCTCCTCTCAGCTTGATAGTGGCAGGAACAGGACAACATCCACTGCCAAAGTTAGACACCTACACACACTCATACACACTTGTAACACTGACACACAAACACGAGATGTATGAAAACAGAAATGTATTTTATTCAAGTAGAAGCTCATTGAATAAAATTCTCATCGAATTTTTCTTTTAAAAGTCATCAAAACTGTCCATTTAAGGAGTGTTTTCATATCAAATTCATACGTAATTTCGTATGATATTCCACTCTGGAGGTGGAGGTCAGGGGGTGGATGGGCAGATACATTTACCTTTAATGACCCGGGTTCAATTCTCAACTCATGACAGCAAGTTTTAGTTGCCTAAACTTAACCATTACCTTAACCCTAACCTGGCCTTGTGTAGGTATAGTATGAATCAAGGGTGCATAACTTTTTGTAAGATACAGTATACAAACGTATGAGAACATGTCTTCCAATGAAGATAAAGTCGTCAATAAGCAAGAGCTTTCTTCTTCTGTATGAACATGTTCATGAGTTCAGAAAACCTTTGCCAGGAGAAAAATATGTACCGCCAAATTTAGGCATATGTTTACGCCCATTCACCCCCCTGATCTCCACACCCTTACTTTCCACTGCATTATTTCAATGTCAAACTACTTCCTTTTTCTAGTTGTGTCTCCTTCATGTAACCCTTTCCTGATTGAAAAAGGTATATCTCTCACTTTTCATGCACGGAGAACATATTTGCATGAAGAAAATTTGCCTCGGGAAAGACATTTGAGTGCTGAATTCGTTGAAGTCTTATAGTATGTGTCCAACAACAGCAAGCAGCCTGGAAACAATGAATTGAAAGATGACATTGGTGCTTATTCAGAATGCAAGGGTGCTGAAGAAATATCCAAAAAGGCAACTTTTCGGTATGGGAGAAGAACTTTTTGATTTTCCCATCATTGTCCATTCATTTCTGAAATGTTACAATGCATTACTCACAGTTGGCTTTTCTCGTGGTCATGAAACATTTTATGTAGATGTCTGCTATCAATTACAATAAATATCATCAGTTGGCAAAATTGCCAACGGGAGGTTTCAGCAGGACACCAGTGGAAAGCATTATTCCCACAACAACAGAAGAGAAGCGGGTCTTTGTGGAGTTGTCCTTATTAAATTGACAAGGCCTTTTACAGCCTTTGATACGGGGCTGACTGCCGCACACAATGGAAGGCATATAATTTTGCAGATGTCGTCTGGAAAGCTCAAATGTCACTGCTTTTCACAACGGTACCGGGGCCCTGCGAGAAGAATAATTGATCGGTTCACCTTTTGTCTCGAGCGAAATATTCGTCCAGGGCGACAGAACAAAGCAAAAGGAAAAAAATGAAAGAGCATCTGCTACAGCCGACGTGTGCTTGAAATATTCTGCTTTTTCGTAGGTAAAGAGCAGGCCATGCAACACACACTTTGTTTCCATATTGACAAGCTGCAGTAGCTGCTACTATCAGCAAACAGGACACGTACCAACTCTCAAGCACGTTCTAGAAACTCAACACAGCCAATGTGCTCCATGCTGACTCTTTAGGATCAGAGTGACAACTACTACCAACTTTTCTACTGTCTCCATTTTCTTCTTGTTGTACCAAACTGTCAGCTGCCTACGTACCGTGAAACCCCCGCCTCCTCTTCATTGTGACTGGTCAGTTCAGGTCATGCGATGTTCTCCACTCTGCCTAAAGAGAAGCCAAGCGCAACGTCTTCTCTGCTTCCCTACAGGACTGGATTTTCCTTACCTTGCGAGGCAGCTGGATCCATCTTGCCAGGTTTCAAGTTATGCGTTTGTGGCCGAACCACAGTGGTTCGGACCAATCAGCGTCCTCTGAGGGCAGCTGGGGGCGTGGTTTAGGTGTGGCGACAGCGAGAAGCGACTGTTCGTTCACAACAATGGCGGCTCCTAAAGAGGCTAGCGGAGATGCTGCTATAACATCAGTTATTTCTGAACTGGAGAGTATTTCTTCACTGAAAGAAGAGCAAAGAACCGCACTGAAGGCTTTTCTGGATGGAAAAGATGTTTCCGCTCTTCTCCCGACCGGCTTCGGCAAGAGTTTGTTTATATGGTTCGTTGATCTGATTGGTTGAAGTTAGCCCGTGATAGACGGTGATAGACAGATGGTTCATCCAATCACCTGCCAAGTATTTTTTGAAAGTGCCTGCCCTTTTCCAAACAGTTTCCAAGGACGACTTCCCAGATGGTTCTGTGTAACAAACCATCTGGCGCGTCAGGTTAGGGTTTTCCAAAAGCCAGCAAGTGCATTTCTGCTCCATTCACTTAGAAAGACTCAAAGTCAAACTTTGTCTCAAGATGGCTTTGGGAAACCTAACCCAGTACTACTTATGCGTCAGAAGCCGCTAGACCAGGTCTAGGGGTCTAGGGGTATACAACCATGTGCTGCCATGGAGGGCCGAGTGTATGTAGGTTTTCGTTCCAACCATAGACTACAGCAGGTGATTTCACTGATCAGTTCCTCCTCTCTGGTTGAAGATGAGCTAACCAGTGAAATCACCTGCTGTAGTCTTTGGTTGGAACAAAAACCTGCAGACTCTCGTCCCTCCATGGCACTTGGTTGAAGACTCCTGCACTAGACAGTCCCTCCTGGGATTTGCGATCACAACCGTCCACTGCAAATGCACTCAGTCCCCGCAAAATTTACAAGAACTTTCACACAAGTCTTTGAGAGTGTCTTGAAACTCCAAATCGGCACAGAAAGTGAGTTTTGAGAGGCAGAAATCTGAGCATCTGGCCAAGTAATGGTTGAGTCATTGGTATTGACCAGCAATCCTATCAACCCCCATGGTCATTTTTGTACTATGGGACAGTAAAAATCTTTGGTACAAAGGTTGGTACAAAGGTACTTATGTGAACTTCAGGTCCAAAAAGCGAGCCTTTGCTTCATAGGGTGCTGTGGTCTGAACTGTGTTATATTGAACCATCCATACCTTTCTGCCTGCATCTCTGCACACCTAGGGGCCTGGATACTGTGAAGGGGCCACACACACACACACACACACTATCGACAGTCCCATTGTAAATGAAAAAGACAGCGAGTCACTGGGGTCGTATTGTTAGCCGCTCTGGAACCAACAGGTGTCTATTTTTTGAAAGCTAGGATCAATCCACACACACACACACACACACAACCCTGTCTGGCCGCACCTTTCTTTCTCTTCCCTGTGTTCAATAGCTAGTGATCATTCAGATTTGACTTGTATTGTTGCATTGTGTCTCTCCCTTCTCTCTCTCTGTCTCCCTCTCCGAAGCCTTGCCATTAATTTCCAGCCTCTGCAATTTTCCTCTCCGACAGCAGAAAGGGAGCGAGAGAAAGGGAAAAGAAAGATGACAAAGACAACACAGGACTCCCCTCTTCCCCCAAGCCCTGTTATTGTACAAAATAGCCAAGCAATAATTTTTTGTCAGTGGTTTACTCCTAAAAGCCTATTTGACGTCGGTCCTGAAAAGAAAGCAATAAAGAAAACCTTTTCAGCGGCGCTGAATGAGCGAGAGAAGGAGGAATGAATCCCTTTGGGACGTTTCGACCGAAGGGGCCTTTTTTATTTTCTTTGCTCTGGTAATCAAATGGAGCTGAAATGAAAATGGAGTTTTCTATGAAAATAGGGGCCTTTGTTGGCTTTGGAAGGCTGGTAATTCATAAACAATAAGCCGGGGCCCTTTTGTTTGGGTTATAATATATTCCTGCTGCTCTGAAAGAGGTCTCTCTCTCTCTCTCTCTCCACACACACACACACACGCACACACACACACGAGCTGAAGCCAGGGTAAAAGCCAAAGCGAGGCAAGGCAGGACTAGGCAGCAGGGGAAGAGAGGAAGAGAGAATATAAAAGGGGAGAGAGAGAGAGGCTTTCCATTCATGCTCAGAGCCGACTGGCGGAGAGGCGGGCAGGATGCTCGACTCCTCAACTCTCCATCCTCCACCTCTCTCTCTCTCTCTATCTCTCTCTTTCCTCTTTTCTCTCCATCACCCTCTTCCTCACTCTCATCTCCAACACTTTCATTCCTCCTCCACCTCTCTGTCATATGACTTTTTTCTAGCGGCAAAGAGACAAACTTCAGTCCAACAGGTGTGTACGGATTACTTTTCGGAGAGATATGACTTTGGATTCAGGATTGATGGACACAGGTGTGTGTGTGTGTGTGTGTGTGTGTCTGTGTGTGGGGAGAGGTGTGTTTTCCCCTCTTAGGCACGTGCTCAGAGTGCAACACACACACACACCTGTGTCATTCCGAGGAAAGAAGATCTTCCCCTTTTTTTATCCCTGGGATTACGGCATCATGGGACGCAATCAAGGTACCTCCAATTGGTTTTTGCACTTATTTTCAAGGCATTTCTGCTTTGGGTTTCTCCTGGATTTATCCCTATACATTGGAGAATGACAGGAAGGGGGGGGGGGGGGGGGAAGACGACATAGACAGGATTCCTATCTGTGTCCTCCAATCACCAATCGAATGAGCAAAAGATCACGGATACTTTGCAGCACTTTGAAGAACACATTCTACCATATTCCACCTTTCTAACTTAAACTCTACGTGGAGACTACTTTTTCAGCTCTACTTTCTTTTTTTAACCCTTTAAGCCTGAAAAATGGACTGAGGATAAAAACGTCTGCCTGGACTTCATGGATTTTTGAACTTGACGAACTTCTACATCTGAACGAGGTTTTATGGGATAGTTCCAACAACTCCAAGCCACATAGTCTTCCCTGGAAACACCCTTGGAAATCAACCTGGTCACCTTTCTAAATGATTCTCTATGGAGATGTACTGTGCATTTGGGGAATCTCTTTCATTTCTGCCAATAGGAGACAATAGCAAATGTGCATTAGTGTAGAAGCAACTATTCCAGAGCTTAAGGAAGCCATATCTTAAAGCTGACATTCAGTGGAATTCCCCTTTAAACACTTCATCTACATTTTTGCATAGTTTTTGAATGAGCTCCAAAAAAGGATGTTTAAGTAGGAAACCACTTTCTGTTGACACTTGGACACCGTATCCTCGTACTGTGGATCCTCTGGACTAAACTTTAAGCCTTTTACGGATGGAGACTAGACATAACTGACATGCTAAACAGGGATATTTACATGAATGTGGATTTGGATCTACCCAACGTGATGTAAGTGCCATTTCTACCTATTTCATCATGTCAGTTTCAGTGGGGTTTTTTTTTGTTTCCTGACAGTTCTGTGAAATCTGCTTCTTGTTTCATCAGTTCTCTGGGTTGATGTTAGTGGATATGGAAGGAGGAGGGTTTGTAATCTGAGGAGACCAACAGACAATGTCGCTCTCAGGGTTCGTCCATATGGGTTTTTGAATGCCAATATGATATGATATGTTTGGACTGAAGTAGCTGATGGCCAATATTAAGCAATGTCTTTATATTTGACCATTTTAGTGCCCCAAAAATCCTCAAAATCAAGTGTTTCCCCCCAGAATTGCATTCTTGTCAGGGTGGAAAAGCCTCTGAAACAACATTTAGACCATCATGGGACACTAAAACTCTCCATTGAAACCCAGGATAATAGTAATAAAGTAAGCAGAGAAAGATAATGACAATATTGTAAAGGAGCTACTTCAATCACCTCAAGTCTGACTGATGTGTTCAATGGGTGTAGATTTATTTGAAGGGACAGGGAAGTGGGTGGGTTTTGCTGTTGTTTAATTGGATTGGTTTAAAGGGCTTGTGAGGTGGAGCGAAAGGAGTATGAAACTTTAAACTTTCCTTTTTGGCTATTTTATGATGAAACACATCCATCCTGGTCATAACCTTGACAATACATGACATAATGCTTTTCTTCCTGGGTTTACTGTCATAAACTAGTGGCTAAAAATCTCTCAGATGGTTGCAAAGCTGCATGGTTTCACAGCACCTACAGCACTGTACCTGCTTCAGCTGTACTTGAATGTAACTTGCAGACTTTGTAGTGCAAAACTTCACTTGGCTGGTTAACTGCACTTTAGGATTTTGTCCCCAAAAGGATCAGTGGCCAAAACCATTTGAATGTTCACCTGTTTTAATGGGAGGTGAATGCAATTGATGCTGTCATCCAGAATATGTGTATGTAAGGGGCTGATATTGTCATTTTATTAAAGATCACATGATTCAGTCAGTGTGGTTCACCTCTGATATGATGGATGTAGTTTGATTGATTACATATTTATTGTAGAACTGATCAATACTACACTGGTTCTCTATGGGAAGACCTTGACCTGAATTGATTCTAATGAAACATTTTGATCAGATGAATATGAATGAAAAATTGAATACTTGTAATTTTTGGAATTTACTGATCAGCTATTGGCAGCTCCAATCCAAAAATGTCGGTATCGGCCTTCAAAACCCGTATCAGTCGAACACTACACTTCAACCATTGCCAGGTGTAGTTTCTCATTGACATGCCATGTATTTTGACATTATAATACATTTTTAATAGGCTTGGCTCCAGTGTCATTGAAACATTTTATATACAGAAGACAAATCCAGGTCAGTCTTGCCTCAGATGTTGGGTATTAAATCTGACATCTAAAAAAATTTCCAAGATTATAGATAGATTATATAATCATAAAATGCTTTCTGTCTGTTGCTCTTTCTGCTGAAAGACTTTGCAGATAAGGCTATTTTGCTGTTGGTCACAAATTAGACTCAGATTTGGTCAAATCTTAGACTAGACTCCAGCTCCTTTTGGTCTTGATCTTGACTTTAACTTGACTCCAGAAAAGCCATGAATGAGATGACTAGCTGCGTTACATGTGTGTACTTTTGAAATGCTAGGTAGCCATTATGTAAATAACCTGTGCATACATGTGGAAAATCATGCTGTAAACATGCATAGGTGTGTTACTTTTTCTCAAAAGATTCTTCTATCAGTCTCTGAGGACTAAAGTCTCTGGCTGGCATGTTGTTGAACATTTCACATCGTACATTTCTATGTTTCCTGCGGCAGGGTAAAAAGCTAAGAAGATAATTTAGTTAACAAGCATGTGCTCACAATTTTAAATGGGTTTAAATGGGCCGACTTGTGACATAATCGCTCTGTCCAACATGGCCGAACAGAGCACAGAGTTGTATGTGAATGCAAAACATTTCATACAATGAAACCACAAGTACAAATTTAAAAGACATGGATATTCCTTGATAACTATCGTGTTATGGTATTCAATTTCCTGTGGTATTTCTATTCATAATGCACTGAAATTACCGAAGATTGCTAGCTAGGCTATCGCTAGCTTGATTGCTAACGTTAGCCTACAAGGTTAGCAATGTGTAAAAACAGTTTATCCAATTTTCCAGCCATAAAGCACGTGAACACAAACTATTCCCAACAGTTCAGTGTTAATACTCAACTATCAGGTGACAAAAAATTGATGTTCAACAATGTGTCACTATTTTACCTGGTAGTTGATTACATTCACCTGCTGTCCCAAGTCTCATTCAGTCCCTACACTCAGTAGACTTTTTACTGACACATTATAGTCACTTGAAAGTAAGTATCAGCATTGGACTATCAGCATTGGACTATCCAAATTTCTCTTGAACCTTCTTGTGACCCAGGTCTATTGTTTCTGGGTGTATACAGTTTCATGAGGCTGTGATCATCTTTGAGGTAATTGTAGGTCAGTAGAGTAGGTTTTGTTAAAGGAATAGTTCACCCAAAAATGAAAATTCTGTCATCATCTACTCACCCTCATGCCAAATGAAACACAGGTGGAAATTTGTTAGTCCATATAACACACAGGGAGGTTGCCAGCACAACTTGGTAGCAGCCTTCTCCAAAACAACTGAAGTCAATGGGGACCTGTTCTTTAGAGTTCCAAAACAAAAACAGCCAAACAATCACACTGTGAATAGAAAGACCTATACACCATTATTTGTTGCAAATCAATCAGCTGTAGTTAGGATTTGCACTAAATGATGGTGTAAATATACTGTAGGTCTTTTTGGAACTCTGAAGAACTGGTCCCCACTGACTTCAGTTGTTTTGGAGAAGGATGCTATGGAGTTGTGCTGGCAACCTCCCTGTGTGTTATATGGACAAACTTCACCTGTGTTTCAACTGGCATGAGGGGGAGGAGATGATGACAGAATTTTCATTTTTGGATGAACTACTCCTTTAAAGGGCTAACACTACTCACCAGCATCACACATGAATGCAAACAGGCTCTTTGGAACCACCAAAGTCTCAAGTTTCCAACCATTACCCCAATTAATGATGCTGCAGTGAAGTACAGTATAGGACCCACAGCATGTGGGTATGTATACCTTCTTTGATTTTGCATTTTATCCAATACATGTAAATGTCCAGGGCAAAAACTTTGCACTGGAAAAGATGTTTCAAATGAGCCACAGCTTGTGTATATTGTAAGATATACCAATTAGATCTTCAATTTCCAACAAACAGTAAAACAATATGGTTGACCGAAAGTAATAATTTGCAAGATATTTGTGCTTTGTCTAATTTTGTCTCCATCTCATGGTGCTCAGCACTTGTTGCTGTGGTGTTTCTGCACTGCACTTCCCAGAGATCACCTGTCAATCAAACAGTGTGGGCGGAGCTTGGATTTTCTGTTGATGCAGTTTGAGTTTCTCTTTTCTTTGTCTGTTCAGCTATGGTGGCTATCACTGTTCATGCTAACTACCCAGTTCTTCTTCTTCTGTTTATTCCAAACAAACTGGAAAAAACGCATCACTTCCTGTGCGGCAGAGGATTTTCCCAGTAAAGAGCTACCAGACACCGGCTTTGAACAGACAGTGGAAAAGCTTTCATGAACTGGATATAGGTTGAATCACTATTGTGTTATAGCAATCAGAGATAGAGAGTAGCAAAACAGACATTTAATTATATTAAAAGACCAGCTACAAGCAACATTGCCCAAGAGTTCAGCTGCAACCAACTTTTTATCACCAAAAAATGAAAGAACAATATGACTTCAAGCAGCTGGTTTCCCAGGTTGCTTGCAGTGTGAATGCAGTTAGAGGTACTTGTTTCATTTTGTACCTCATCTGTTGCTCTAATGAGAGGCTGCAGTTATAAAGAGAGTGGAAGAGACTAGAATAGCTATGGTGTACTGCAATAAAATACCGGCTGTCAGAATGAAGCTCTTATCATCCCACTTTAAGTGAATTTAACAAAGATCCGCTGACTGACTGATGCTTTTTGCAAGTTCAGATGTAGTTTGCTGATGGATATTTATGTGTCAGATTGTTCAAGGGGCTTAATGCAATGTTTCTCTCATGCCTTCAGACCTGGTGATGCAGAGGGGCATCATGGGACATTACACCCTCATTATGAAGCTTATGCCCCTTCCAATGGCCTTTGAAAGGGTTTCATAAGACCAAGGGGTGGCAGAATTTTCTCAATGAGTTATGAGGATTTCACATGACAACAGTGATATACTGCTTAATATGTCTGAGTGTTGGAATTGTCCATTGATTAAGTTCATATAACCCCCATTTCCCCAATTCTGTTTCAAGTATAGGCCTACTGCTATAGATCTTATACAATTAAATTTTTATAAGTAAATTACAACAAATCAGCTTCACTACTACTAGAAGGAAATTGGTAACTTTACTTGTGACATTCCATGCTGCATTTTCTTGAATAATATTTTAGAAAGTAGAGTGATAAGAAGGGTTAGAGTTGGAGACAAGCTGTAATTCCTAATCTAACCACTAGATGGCAGCACAGTCTAACAAACAGGAACCCAGTGACTGGAGGTAAAACAACCCATATTGGATTTTTTATTCACCCTCAGATATAGTCACACAGAGCTGCTGTTGTTTGGGGTCAACAGGCCAAATTTGGCCCCCAACAAATTATTTTCAGCCACCCAAAGGCTTCCACAGAGTAAGACACTCTTTATTTGGTCTAGTTCAATGCATTTTAATTAGATTTCAAGAGCATTTTTGTGATTATTTGTCTCTGTGAGGTGCATTTTGGTGATATACGATTTGGCAAGTAATCTACATGCCACTTTTGTACATACTCTATTACAGTGGTTCTCAACGTGGGGTCCAGGGACCACCAGGGGTCCTTGAGGGGGTTCCAGAGGGTCCCCAGCAAATTGATGAATTGTTAAACTTCACCATTATTTCATTCACACAAGTTAACACAATTAGAGAATGTAGGAGAATGACTGTTTTGATCATAGTTTCACTGTTATCTCTCTACCTACAATACAGATAGTCTTGGAATTCTGAACAAAATCATTTCTAGCAATAAATACATTCTCAGATTTGGGTCAGAGAGACAAAATCTCATCAAATGGGGGTCTGTGGCCCTAATGAGGACTAAATTAGGGTCCTTGATATGAAAAAGGTTGAGAATCACTGCTAACCCTAACCCTAACCCCTAAATCCTAAACCCTAACCCTAACCCAAAGCCTAACCCTATTAGACCCTTGACCCCCCTGACCCTATTGTGTTTTAGATCTCCCATCCATTAGTTTGGGCACACCCGATCTGACATTTGAAGGCATAAAACTTGTAGGAATATAAGAGTGTGGGTATGCTCAAGGAAAACTGGTATGGAGACTTCTGGACGGTCCGAAAATCAGGTACAGAGTTGTACCTTCTGTCGCTAGAGCTGTACTGCCCTCATTTCCTGACAGTGTGTTGCTGTCATGGCTATCAAAACAGGCAAACATCAGATTCCTGGTGGGTTTCCCTTGTCTAGACAGCGATGAAAAGAAGTGAGCTGAAATTTGAGGCTCTATAATAACCAAGTTTGCTTCCAGCTTTGAAAAGCCAGAGAAGCAATGCAGGTTACTTTAAATTCCTGGCTGTGCTTGGATTGTCATATAAAGTTTTATTTTCCCTTGCCTTTGAACTTTTCCTTGACTTGCCTTGAGAAAATAGGGCAGGGCTTTGTCCAGTATACCATTGTGGAGTCTGCCTTTCAGTTCCGAACCTGAAGAAACCTCAGTACGATCACACATGACTGCACAGATCGTCCACTAGAGGGCGCTTGACATCTACCTTAAACACCAGCATGTCTTTATTACACCTTGAAAGCTGTTTCCCAGTCAGTACTGACATACTGACACAACTGACCAGCGGCAAATAAACGCTGGCCTCCTGAATTGTCCTGTGACGATTTGTCCCACTTTACTCTGAGTCCAAACACTGATATCGGTTCATAGGTTGTTCACAAATAATGTGTATGCAACAGGCATTGCACTGTTAAAGAACTGGAGGACAGCATAATGTCACAGCAGGAGCATGCCATCTTCATCCACCGGGTCCAGTGATATTTAACAAGTCAAGTCAAAAGTTTAAAGTACTAAGTGGCCTTTAGTTCAGTACTTTCAGTTCATTTTATTCATGCCTCCAATTCAAAATTTAACCTGAAAAAACACTATTCCTATCAAATTTGACATTTGAAGTGCGTTTATCAAATGTATGTTTCTCTCATTAGGAAAATTCAATTTTTGGGACGAGGTTAAATTGACCCCTGCACCCCTGATTATTCCTTCTGATTGAATCTGTGAGGATTTTACATAGAAACAAACAGGGGAGGGGATGGTCACTTTGAAAATATAAATGTAATCTCTCACTGATTACCAATTACCTGCTAAAAATGTAACACAATCACTCCAACTCCAAGTCACCAATGTGATGTGATTCATTTCTACTTTTGGTTTATTTTGCAATTATCATATATTAACGATTGCTCCAAAACGTCCCACAAAAGCTTCTGAGACCATATAACAGTGCGCACAAACACATCTGAGCCTCTGATCTTGGCTCAAATCAACCCAGACCAAAAGATTTGATTATGAGCTGGAGAAATATGAATTGTATGGATGTGAATTTACTATTTTTGTTTGAGTTGACACCACACAGTGAGGACAGCTGAGGTAGACCAAGGCATAGGAGTCCAGTATGTTTTTTTTCTTGGCTTCCCGGTACTGTAAAAACATGACAGAGAAACATATCACCGCGTTTTGAACACGGCTGCAGAAAACAGCCATCATAACACACGGAATCCATGTTTACAACAGGAGGGGAGCTTGAAATGTGAATAAAACATCTCTTCCTCACACTATCTGTGCATTATGCCATTTCTTCAGCTGCCATTTAGACTAACTGTACCATAATGGCCAAACTAGCTTGAGTGGAATAAAGACTGCCATTACGTGAGCACCGAGTCCCGACCTCTTGACATGCCATTAGCTTCACTTCTGAAATGCGACTATATTGTGAGACTGTGTTTTTCTCTCCTTGGAGAGGTTAAGGTTAACTAGCCAAGACAGACAGGAGAAAAATAAGGTGGAAGACTGCGGCGGTGCAGGAAAAGTTCCAGGTTTCTTAGCTAAATTATGAGTTTGTATTTACATCTTGTTGGAAGATATTTTAAGATCTATTAAGAGATAAAGACAAAGAGTTCTTGACCGCATACTACATGATGTGTGTAGTGTAGAATATGCCTCATTTTACATGTCTGTAGTGTAGAATATGCTTAATTGTACATGATGTGTGTAGTGTAGAATATGCTTAATTGTACATGATATGTGTAGTGTAGAATATGCTTAATTGTACATGATGTCTGTAGTGTAGAATATGCTTAATTGTACATGTCTGTAGTGTAGAATATGTTTAATTGTACATGTCTGTAGTGTAGAATATGTTTAATTGTACATGATGTCTGTAATGTAGAATATGCTTAATTTTACATGTCTGTAGTATAGAATATGCTTAATTTTACATGTCTGTAGTGTAGAATAGGCTTAATTGTACATGATGTCTGTAGTGTAGAACAGGCTTAATTGTACATGATGTCTGTAGTGTAGAATATGCTTAATTTTACCATACGGAAATATTATATCAATTACATTACAATTGTGTTTTTATGTATTACTCCATGGAATTATACTACAGTTTAGGACTACCAGACATGAAAAATAAACTAAATTAAAGAATGATCGCCACACCAATGAAAGTTTCAATTTAAAATTGATAGAAAGTAGCTTTTATGACAGCTGAGCATGTGTTCCAGGGTTGGGGGCCATTCATGAATTGAATTGAGAATGCATGGTAAACTTCAATTCAATTCCTGGAGTTGGAATTGGAATTGCACCCAGATCTAAGGAAACAGAATGTGAATTGAATTGGAATGACAGGGAACAGAACTGAATTCCATTAAATCCCACTTCTTTGATTTATAAACATTATAAATCAAACATTATGAATCAAATAAAAGACAGGTCAAATACATTCAATCATGATGTATGGATTACGACTACATGTTCTGCATCAAATACCACCTTTAACATTTTATGATATTCAGTATTAATACTATATAACACTATGTGTAATCTCAGATATGTGGTAAGAAAAAACAAAACAACATGGAATTTCACAGAATTTCATGGAACTAACTTACTGAAATTCCAATTCAATTCCAAGTCTGTTTTCTATAGGTTTTTTCATAGTCCAATATTGGAATTGATGAGTTCATTCAGGAATTGACCCCAAGCCTGATGTGTTCTATACATTTTGAAGGATAGTGGAACTTATGTAGGAGTAAAAAACGACACAGCAATCTACATTTGAAATTCAACCTTTTGCCCTAAAGGCACACTGACAGTTCATATGGCAGTTCTTCAGCAATACAAAAATTGGATATTCACAACATCAATGCAATGGTGAAAGTGTTCAACAGCATGTTCTTCAGCATTAACCATGCTGAAAGGTAACACGCCGCATATACCCCAAAATGATAACTCATTAAAAGAGGAAAGAGCGACGGCAACAAAGCCGACACAAGCTGCCTTTGTGTGGAATTCAATAAAACGGCAAAATGTCCCACTAACACAATCGCATTGAAATTGTCTTTTAAAAATAAAAGCCGCAAACACAAGTGGCACGCAGCGGTTGGAGCCATTTGCAGAAGGCAGGGACCAGTGGGATACAAAATCCTTCCCGCCGACTGAATTGCCTCAAAGTGCCAGGCTGCCATCACACCCAGTTAGCGTGATGGATATTCGCCATTCTGCATTCATTCTCCACGCGATAAACACGGAGCGAGCTGACAAACGGATCCCGGCGAGAGGGCCTCCAGCGCCGCCTCGGATGTATTCACAAATATAGCCCGAGTTCAAGTCGCTTTTATTTGAGGCGCACACAAAACATGCGCGCACATTTTTCTTAACCCAGTTTTTTTTTTTTTGCTGTTTTGAAGAGAGTGAGCAGCCTCACGCCTCTCGGTATTTCTGGTATTCAGCGTGAAGGGTGCGATCACACCTACAGTTTGTTTTCTTTGGTCTGAACCACAGTGGAAAAGTTTTCTTTGTTGCATTTTTGTATTTGGTTCGTTTAGGTTCACATTGCCCAATTACAAAACCTTCAGTATTGAAATTGTTTCCTGTAGTTGGTTTAGATCAGTGATTCTCAACCTTTTTCATATCAAGGACCCCTAATTTAGTCCACATTAGGGCCACGGACCCCCATTTGATGAGATTTTCTCCCTCAAACTCAAATCTGAGAATATTTTTATTGTTAGATATGATTTTGTCCAGAATTCCATGACTATCTGTATTGTAGGTAGAGAGATAACAGTGAAACTATCATCAAAACAGTCATTCTTCTACATTCTCTAATTGTGTTATCTTCTTGTAAATGAAATAATGATAAAGTTTCACAATTCATCAATTTGCTGGGGACCCCCTGCAACCCTCTCAAGGACCCCTGGTGGTCCCCGGACCCCACGTTGAGAACCACTGGTTTAGATTACGTTCTCAATCGCACCTCGGTTCTCTTGTTAGAGAACTGAGACTCACATTTTTAGGTGTCTGATGTTCGATGTCCAGTGCTGTGACTTCTTTTTTTGTTTTTGTATTTTCTGTTGATGCAGTTTGAGCTTCTCTTTTCTTTGTCTGTTCAGCCATGGTGGCTATCGCTGCTCATGCTAACTACCCGGTTCTTCTTCTATTTACTACAAAAATAATCAGTTAAACGACACGCCGGCTTTCATGGCTGTCCAGTTGTCGTGCCTCATGAACGCAAACCCGACACACCGCTGGACATTCAAACAGATTTCCCAACCATCCACATTTTAGTGTTCCCTCCATTACACAGACTCCCCCCCCCCCCCCCCCCCCCCCCTCACCATGAAGGAACTATGTTGCCCTCATCACAGCGCCACACGCATTACACAAGATATTCAGTCAGACTAAATGGTCGGGGCCAATTACATTGATTTTAGAGGAGCTATGTTGTTTGCATTAGCGGAGGAAAATGGACTGCCGTTCTCCACGTCGACGAGTGGAAGTTGAGAATTGAGCTCTCTTCAGTGTCTATAATGGATAGGACGCCAATCAGCTGGCTAATGTAAAACCGCCTGCTGTCTCACAAGGCAAAGTAATTTTCTATTTTTCACCGCATATCACATCATACACTTACAGCGTTGCAAAATCTTTCCAATACGCTCCCAATCGAATGAGCGTTTGCATTTTTTTTTATAAAGACTGGCATTGTATTTTCTAGTTTCAGCCTGTTGCATGGTCCCACGTTACAGTGCAAAGTCCTCAGCTAATAGCACGTTCGTGGATTTGTACAGTGTCGCATTTAAATTATTAAACAGGCTATTTTTATTCCAAAAAAATATGACTCACAGGTCTGCCAGTATAAGCAGTTGTGAGCGGTTATCCTTCTGCCAACCTTCTGATTACATTTGGGCGTGTAATTCGGTTAAACACAAATGCACCGAAAAAATTTTGGACAAGCAATCTCATTGTACGGCCACTCCTTACTCTGGTAGATCACTCTCTCTCAGGCATAAACACCCCCCCCCCCCCACACACACACACACACTCCTAAAGTGGAGTGGCACAATGTAAGAAATCAAACGTCGTTCCCAGGGGCCGAGTCGATTCCAATCGCTATTTTTCCAACACAACAGCTTTCTCCAAAATCTATAAACTGAGCTCTTAACACAGGACTAAGAGCTGAGTGAGCCAAGGGTTAAAGAGGGTCTAGGAGTCAGTTAGGCCTGGGTTAAGTACCGTGTCAAAGGGGCTTTTGTCCTCTTAACAGCGGCAGGGTGATGGTGCCTGGCCGACAACAATAGCCTGAAGTGACTGGAAGGTTGCCGGTTCGAATCCTCAGACTAAATGGGAAAATGTGGGTGGGGGAAGGGAAGCTGAATGATCAGTTTTTGTCCCTTACCTGAACACAACCACTCACTCAACTCAACTCCAAACTACAAAGGCAAGCTTGGCCTTGGTGGTAGTGAAGGAGTAAAGCTTTAAAGTACTACTTTCTAAAAATGATTGATACAACAATAGTAATTCAGCCTATACAAAGATGATGGAAGCTTTTACATTTGCTATTCTATGTGCATTAATAGGAATGAAAAGGATGGAAATATAGCCTACTGTATGAATTACAGCAGGTGTGGCTGTCGGCCAATTCAGTAACGTTCTCAGTACAAGTGAATAGTCTGATAACAAAATAGATTTGTTTCCAAATGTAGGTTACTGTGACACAGTAAACTGTCTTGTCTTTAGCTCTAGTCTCTACTCCAAAACACTCTGAGTTGTAGCTTGAGAAGAGTCAGCTCAGTTAACCTGAACAAACTGTATGCTAACTAGCCACCAGGCTACTATAGCAAAGCAAGTGATATTCATGTTAAAATGCAGCTACTAGCCACTACTAATGCTAGCTTCTACTAGATAAGTTAGCTTGTGTGCACATATCAGATGTGTTTACAAGAAGACAGTGATAGTTAGCTGACCAGACACTACGGTTAGCTAGATAACAAGCTGACATTATCTAAACACAAAATCGATGTATTGGTAATTTGATGTATTGGTGATGAAATTATCAGTTCCAAGTCAAAAACAGAAGAGAAATGAACCATGACTAATGAATTATTTTGAGGCAGCCAAGTTTTACGTTTAGAAATTTCACAGCCACATGTTGCCAAACGCTGAGGACCTCCAACATGGCCGCCAGAGGGTGTGTTATATTACCAGAAAAGCCCTCTATAGCCAGGCCACTTTACTCTACAGGAGAATTTCATTTGGTTTGAATGAAGCATTTTAAAGGAATAGTTCACCCAAAAATGAAAATTCTGCTACCAACTACTCACCCTCATGCCAAATGAAACACAGGTGAAATGTGTTAGTCCATATAACACACAGGGAGGTTGCCAGCACAACTTGGTAGCAGCCTTCTCCAAAACAACTGAAGTCAATGGGGACCAGTTCTTTAGAGTTCCAAAACAAAAACAGCCAAACAATCACACTGTGAATAGAAAGACCTATACACCATTATTTGTTGCAAATCAATCAGCTGTAGTTAAGATTTGCACTAAATGATGGTGTAAATATACTGTAGGTCTTTTTGGAACTCTGAAGAACTGGTCCCCACTGACTTCAGTTGTTTTGGAGAAGGCTGCTATGGAGTTGTGCTGGCAGCCTCCCTGTGTGTTATATGGACAAACTTCACCTGTGTTTCAACTGGCATGAGGGGGAGGAGATGATGACAGAATTTTCATTTTTGGGTGAACTACTCCTTTAATGATTTAAATGCTGTTTCATAGGCCTTAGAAACACGTCTGGTGGACCCACTGCTGTATACGCTGTTGTTGTAGGATCAAAATGCATTCCTTCCTTATAGCTGGCAATAACCAAAATAGAAATGCCTCTCCAGCCACGTATCATAGCTGTCTCGCAACAAGCCTCGCCTCAAAATAATTTCTTAATCCATTAATTGGCGTGGAGCAGCATTCGGGGCAGGGCTTTTTGTTCAATATGTTTTTCAGAGATGCATACTAATCATATAAAGTGATCCTTTGTACTCAGGTTGACAGCGGCGACGAGGGCTTTTAGGCACACTCGCGCGCGCACACACACACACACACACACACACACACACACACACACACACCGAGGCATGTGTCTGGGAGCGCCGACGGCAGAACGAGTGTATTATTTTCCCTGAAGAGTGTTATTTTGCTGTCAAGGCCTGATGGCAACGTGCCAACAGATGTGACAGGGAGCGATCATCCCTCCTTCATACAGTAGAGAGGAGTGGGGGAGGGGGGGGGGAGTGGATGGGGAGAGAGAGAGAGAGAGACAGAGACAGACAAACAGAGACACTAGTTGGGTTTCCATCCAAGTATTTTTATGTAAATCATCGTGTATCGAATGTGAAAAGCAGAACGGCGACGGCGAATTTCGGTGAAATTTTCTCGCATAATCTCGCATAAAGTTTTTGCACTCGCTTGAGGCAGGAAAAGGTTTCGGCTAGGGAAACGCGTTTGTCGAAAAAGTGAAACGCGGATGGAGAGATGTTCCAGGTCAGCAGTCATCTGAGTCCAGTATGTTCAATACAAAGTCCACACGAGTCGTTTATCTTTCTAAACTATTCAGCTGACATAGATTTCCACATGTAGATGTAAATGTTGCAACAAAGCCAAACCATGGGTAAGCATCAGTGTCAATAGGAAAACTCTCAATTCCTCAAAACCTTCTTGGACTTTTGAACTTTTTGACATTTAACTCAAGGGCAGACAAAAAAATTCAAAAAGATTTGGAAATTTATACTTATCTCGTCATGCATGCCCACAGTATGTGCACATGTAAACACACACATACTATACACACAATGAACGTGTTTTTTTTTTTGGCAAGTAATGCTTTCATTATTGAGATTGTTAATAATAATTTCCATGTCCCTGTAAAGCACTAAGAGAGTAAAAGGCGATTCTGCTTCTGAATGATAGAGAACATTATTGTTATTTAAAGGGCAATATCATTACATTTTAAGAATTCATGTATGTTATACATGTTGTCTAAGGCAGTGATTCTCAACCTTTTTCATATAGAGGACCCCTAATTTAGTCCACATTAGGGACCCCCATTTAATAAGATTCTATCTCTCAAACCCAAATCTATTGGGAGACTATTTGTATTGTTAGATATGATTTTGTCCAGATTTCCATGACTATCTGTATTGTAGGTAGAGAGATAACAGTGAAACTATGAATCAGGACAGTCATTCTTCTGCATTCTCTAATTGTGTTAACTTCTTGTAAATGAAATAATGCTGAAGTTTAACAATTCATCAATTTACTGGGGACCCCCTGGAACCCCCTCAAGGACCCCTGGTGGTCCCCGGACCCCGCGTTGAGAACCACTGGTCTAAGGTGCTTCAGATTAATTTCTCTCCCAAAGACAGAAACCAGAGAATGAAGACTAAAACATGTGTCTTCAAGATGTAAAATTCAGCAGACACACATACTGTAATTCTTCAGTTTGTAAAGCCTCAAGTTTTATTCTGCAGTAGCTTTATCAGTTGTGAAGTCTGAAAATGGGCCTTTATCCCCAGTTATTTTTATTACCATCGTTTCCAAAGTATTATCTATGGAGCAGCTTCAGATTTCATATCCCGATGCACAGGTTCAAGTCTTAGCTCTCTGGTTTCTGGATTTGCGAGAGAGTTCTTCACATTAATGAATACTGATCAGATGTTGCGTTGAATATTTGCTTAAAGAGACATGAACTGGCCAACTGCTATCTTGGTGCCAGGTGATGTCACCACCTGTTGTACTCTATAGATGGTGACATCACCTGGCACCAAAGACCAGCCAATAGCAGATGGTCAGTTCAGTATCCTACTTGGGGTTTAGTTACTCTTAAGTATTTACACTTAATAATTAGAATTTATTGTTTTATTTAACTCCTGTGGGTTTCCACTACAGATCCAGGCTCAGTCACCTGATCTGCTAAACCGGGCCTTCCTGAAAGGCAAAATACTGACTGCAGATCAGCACTTCTATTCATAGATACCTGCTAAATAACAGCCGCTGGTTGGGATCAGATTATAGTGTGTGTGTTAATGGCTCTCCTCTCCTTTGTCTTTTGGTAAAGTCTGTATGTAAACTGATTCTCTCTGTTTTAGTAGGCATTGAGCCCCTCTCCCTCTCTTTCTCAATATCTCTCTCTCTGTTTCGCTACCCTCTTAATTTACTTCTTCCCTGACAAAAAAACAAAAAGGAAAGAAAACAAAGAGGGGGGAAAAACAAAAGGAGAGAAAGAAGAACATGTCATTACTGGTTTTGTTTCTACAGCGGTACAATAGCCTGACCACCCTCATCAAATGATAGAGAGAGAGAGATTGCATGCATGCGAGAGAGTAAGAGAGAGAGAGGGAGAGAGAGAGAGAGCTCTGCATCGAGAGAGGCAGTTTAATTTAGATAATTATCTCACAAATTAACCACAAACTCCTTCCCTGTTAATTACCTGTCTTGGGGAGCGGTGCAGCAAAACAAAAAGCAGAGCCAAAGACTTCTTTGTTCCCGTCTTCTGGGGGGGCCCATAAATTGGTTACGCCCCTGCTGAAAGGCCAGATAACCCTTTGAGGGAACGACCACTAAAGCATTTGATAGGCTAATGGGGAATACTGTTAGCGTCCGCGTTTGTAATTGGGCGTCATAAATCTGGAACAGGTGACGGGGGGGGAACAAAAGGCGGGTTTTGTCTGGGTGTCGCGGCCGCCGCGCGACTCGTAAATCCTTCCCCCTGCTGAATGGCGCTATCTGACGGCCCATATATGGTTACGGCAGGAGATGCACGGCTACCGGGGTCTCACCCATCGATCCTCTATGTGTGTGTGTGTGTGTGTGTGTGTGTGTTCGGATACACATCTATGTATCCGTGTGCATTAGTGTGTGTGTGAGCCCTAGCGGTGCTAATAAAGAGCAGACCTTTCCTTATCTTGGTGTCTGCTGAAGGTGATTCTGTCAGCAGCTATTAACCTTGCCTTTATAATGACAGCTTTGCTGATTAGTTTCAACACTTAAAGCCCTGACATTTTGCATTTTAGTCTGTTATTTGTTCTCCAGCAGGCCTTTGTCACAGTGGGAAACACATTTTCTACACCTTTATCTCCCCTGCTAATGACTTGTTAGGGTTCCTCATTAAAGCCAGCATTAACGCTGTGTTGTTGTAACTTTATTTTTTGGGCAAAGGAAGAGCAAAACAACAGAGCAACTTCCCCCTCCATTTCGGTGTTTTAATCATTTAAACTCTAAATTTAATTTCACTGGCTATGAAGACACTATTAAAGGTCAGTCTTATGAAATGAAAAGGTAAAATACTTTTTTTTTCATTCCGGTGGCCAGAGGAAACACAGTAGCGCTTAATAAATCTGGGAAACTGAGATCGTACATCATTATGTGTGGAATTTGACAAAAAGTCTTCAGCTTCATTCCCATCCATGTTTCCTCTTAAGAGGCTTCAAAGGCAATAAAAATAACTCTTTATCTTATGTCAGTGTTATGCAGGTATTCCTTATCTCCTGATTCCACCCATTTATTTATACAGAGCCATATAGTCAAACCATTAGAAACTGGGATGTCAGAAACCTCTTATCTCCCCCGTTATCCCTGTTATCCCTGGAATGACACATTTGATGTCACCAGAAAGCCTCTCCTTCCATTAAGAATGGAGCATCAAAGCCTATCTGTGCTAATAACACTTATATACAACTATCTCGTCATTGTTGGGTGAAAACCTCGTAGCTCCAATTTGGGCGATTTTCATGTTTTACCTTCAATTGAAGGGTTAAGAAAAGCCCTCCAAAACCCTGAATTCCTGAAAAGTTGACATTTTGGAGATACAAGATTTTCAACCGACAATGATGATACACATCATTTAAATGGTTTTACCTTGGGAGAGCACTGACATTTTGAAGATGCGTGGCACTGTACGTTCGTGAACAGTCGACCTGTGATGTCAGCTGCCCTGATAACCTGCAGACGCCACCAGCAATCTTTAACCTATATATCTATATATCTATATCTAAGATATCTATCTTTAACCTCTAAAGCAATTGATGAAATGACGCTTTGAAAAATCCAACGCAGAACATAAGAGCAAAAGAAAATCTGGGCCGCATCACTGTGAATCATAGAAGTGTCATTTTTGACCAGATTTCCAAGTAATGTCACTGTACTGTGGACACTTTCTTGCTGCTGACACACATAGGCTACATTTATATTGCTATATACAGTATGTGTGAGGACCTTCCATTAACTACATTCTCTCTTTCTTTTTCCTTGGATTTTCTGTTGATGGTGTTTGAGTTTCTGTAGGTGGCGCTCTCTTCTTTGTCTGTTCAGCCATGGTGGCTATCACTGCTCATGCTAACTAGCCTACCCAGTTCTACTTCTGTTTACCCCTAACAAACTGGAAACATAAAATGTATCACTTCTTGTGTATCATGGTGCCTTCAAGTGGGGTCGTGTTTACCGTGTTCACGATAAGAGTCCATATGAACGCCCCCCTCCTGTGGTATTCACGACTTCGGAAGTGGAATTTTTCTGAAAGCTCCGAGTTCACGAGTTGTGACGTGTTTGTTGACATTTTCAGAAATGGCGGAGGCCACGGAAGTTCATTTTTCGGTGGATGGTAAGTTAATATATTGTAATTTTAGTCGTATAGAGTTTTTCTTAGTAATTTTATAATATGTCTCAGGAAAATGTTGATATTCCCAACGGCCTCATCTTTTTCCTCTGTCATTATGCCTTTGCATTTCCTGCATTACGTTACCCGCTCTCTAGCTAGCTAAATTGATAGCCTCGGTGGCTTCTAGACGCCGACTAGGCAGCGTTGCCTAGCAGCGGTGCTCTCACGACTTAACCACTTGAACACCAAGCATATCATGTACATGACTTCCCATGTCGTAACCACAAGCTCACAAGTTCCATTTGAAGGCAGCAACAGAGGATTTTTTCCAGGAAAGAGCTACCAGACACCGGGTGTTTAGAACAGCAAATGGAAAAGCTTTCATGAACTGGATACAGGTTGAGTTACTATTATGTTATATCAATTGAAGATAGAGAGTAGCAAAATGAATATTTATGAGTTGAAAATACCACAAATTATTTCTTTAACTCTCACCACTACATCCCTAAACTCTAACCCTAACCTAAACTTAAGATAATACTAACCTTAACTAATCCCAAATTTGAAGCGCAAGCTAGCCCCTTGTAAGAGCGAGCACTAGCCAAAACGTCTTCTCTTGGGGCGAATTTTCTTCATCTTTCTATCCTTGTGAGGACATTTAGTAGAGTAAAAGACACACACACAACACTGTATGTGACAACAATACTGAGTTGAAAATGCCGCAAATTATTTCTTTAACTCTCACCACTACATCCCTAAACCTAACTCTAACCCTAACCTAATACTAACCTTAACTCTAATCCCAAATTTTAAGCGCAAGCTAGCCTCTTGTAGGAGCGAGAGCTAGCCAAAACGTCTTCACTTTGGGCGAATTTTCTTCATCTTTCTATCCTTGTGAGGACATTTAGTAGAGTAAAACACACAAACACAACACTGTGACAACAATACTGAGTTGAAAATCCCGCAAATTATTTCTTTAACTCTCACCACTACATCCCTAAACCTAACTCTAACCCTAACCTAAACTTAAACTAATACTAACCTTAACTCTAATCCCAAATTTTAAGCGCAAGATAGCCCCTTGTAGGAGGATTTTCTTCATCTTTCTATCCTTGTGAGGACATTTAATAGAGTAAAGGTACACACACAACACTGTATGTGACAACAATACTGAGTTGAAAATGCCGCAAATTATTTCTTCAACTCTCACCACTACATCCCTAAACCTAACTCTAACCCTAGCCTAATACTAACCTTAACTCTAATCCCAAATTTTAAGCGAAAACTAGCCAAAACGTCTTCACTTTGGGCGAATTTCCTTCATCTTTCTATCCTTGTGAGGACATTTAGTAGAGTAAAAGCACACACACACACACACACACACACGACACTGTATATGACAACAATGCTGCCGCTATAAACTGTAGCCACGTTCTCCAAACCACCCGTAAAAAAGACAGATGGGGGGACGCACACACACACACACACACACACACACACACACACACAAACAAGCTCCCCTCGTCGCACTTAACACACTCGGCGAGGGGGACCATCTGAGCTGCACCAATATTTGTGTTTTGCGGGGCGTCACGTATTCGCCGGAGTCCTCGCCGCCCGCTCTCCGCGGCTCCCGGCGGCAGGTGTGAACAGGCTCTCGTGTGGAGAGAGGGGGGGGAGGGGGGGGGGGGGGGTACGCACTCCGCCCGTCAACCCTGTCAGCGGCGGGGCGAGAGACACCGGCGCGGGAGAGAGAGAGAGAGAGAGAGATCAATAGTGGCGAGTGTGGAGTTTGGATAATTACAGTTGTTAGCAGGCAGAGGAGAGCAGCTATAGTGGCCTCTCCACTCAGAGTCTCTTATCACTCTCTGGCCTGTCATTACAGCTTTAAACGCCGCTGTGGCAAAGTGGCAAGTGTGTGTGTGTGTGTGTGTGTGTGTGTGTGTGTGTGTGTGTGTGTGTGTGTGTGTGTTCCTCTCCTGTCCTACCATCTCCTCTCTTTTCCCAAGCCTCCTCTCTCCTCTCCTGTTTTCTCCCCTTCTTCTCTCCTTTCTTCCCTTCTTATCCACCGTTTCTACTCCTCTCTTTTCAAATAGCTTCTCTCTTTTCTCCTCTCCATACCATCTCCTCTCCTCTCCTCTCTTCTCTGTTTGTCCCCCTCCTCTCCTCCGTTCTCCCACCATCTCCTCCTTTCTTTTCTCCTCTCCTCTTCTGTTTCTGCTCTTCTCTTCTCTCTTCTCTTCCCTTTTCCTCCATTTGCCCTCTCTTATCCTCCTTTCTCCTACCATCTCCTTTCTTTTCTCCTCTCTTCCTCTTCCTTTCTCCTCTTTTATCTTCTCCTCTCCTATGTCCTCCCTTCTCTCTCTTCCTCTTTTCCAATAATCTCCTCTCCTCTTTTCTCCTCTCCTATTCTCCAGTTCTGCTCTTCTCTCTTTCTCCATTTGTCCTCTCGCCTCCTTTCTCCTACCATCCCCTCCTTTCTTTTCTCCTCTCCTCCTCCTTTCTCCTCCTTTATCCTCTCCTCTCCTATCATGTCCTCCCTACTTCTCTCTCCTCTTTTCCAGTTATCTCCTCTCCTCTTTTCTCCCTTCTTCTCTCCTTTTCTCCCCTTCTTCTCTCCTTTCTTCCCTTCTTATCCACCGTTTCTACTCCTCTCTTTTCAAATAGCTTCTCTCTTTTCTCCTCTCCATACCATCTCCTCTCCTCTCCTCTCTTCTCTGTTTGTCCCCCTCCTCTCCTCCGTTCTCCCACCATCTCCTCCTTTCCTTCTCCTCTCTTCGTCTCTCTTCTCTGTTTCTGCTCTTCTCTCTTCTCTTCTTCCCCTTTTCTCCATTTGCCCTCTCTTATCCTCCTTTCTCCCTCCATCTCCTTTCTTTTCTCCTCTCCTCCTCCTTTCTCCTCTCCTATCATGTCCTCCCTTCTTCTCTCTCCTCTTTTCCAGTAATCTCCTCTCCTCTTTTCTCCCTTCTTATCTCCTTTCTTCCCTTCTTCTCTCCCCTCCTCTCCACCCTTTCTACTCCTCTCCTTTCAAATAATTTCTCTCTTTTCTCCTCTCCTACCATCTCTTCTCCTCTCCTCTTTTCTCCTCTCCAGTCCTCTTCTGTCTTCTCCGTTTCTGCTCTTCTCTCTTCTCTGTTTGTCCCCTCTTCTCCTCCGTTCTCCTACCATCTCCTCCTTTCTTTTCTCCTCTCCTCTTCTGTGTTTCTGCTCTTCTCTCCTCTCTTCCCTTTTTCTCCATTTACCCTCTCTTATCCTCCTTTCTCCCCATCTCCTCCTCCTTTTTCCTCTTTTATCCTCCCCTCGCCTACCCTTCTTCTCTCTTCTCCTCTTTTCCAATAATCTCCTCTCCTCTTTTCTTCTCTCCTATTCTCCAGTTCTGCTCTTCTCTCTTTCTCCATTTGTCCTCTCTCCTCCTTTCTCCTACCATCTCCTCCTTTCTCCTCTTTTATCCTTTCCTCTCCTATCATGTCCTCCCTTCTTCTCTCCTCTTTTTCAATAATCTCCTCTCCTCTTTTCTCCCTTCTTCTCTCCTTTCTTCCCGTCTTCTCTCCCCTCCTCTCCGCCATTTCCTCTCTTTTCAAATAACTTCTCTCTTCTCCTCTCCTCTTCTTGTCTCCTCTCCCATTTCTAATAGTCTCCTCTTCTCCTCTCTTCTCTCTCCATTTCTGCTCTTCTCCATTTGTCCTCTCTTCTCCTCCTTTCTCCTACCATCTCCTCCTTTCTTTCTCCTCTTCTCTCTTCTCTGTTTCTGCTCTTCTCTCTTCTTCCCCCTTTCTCCATTTGCCCTCTCTTATCCTCCTTTCTCCCCATCTCCTCCTTTCTTCTCTCCTCCTCCTTTCTCCTCTTTTATCCCCTCCTCTCCTATCATGTCCTCCCTTCTTCTCTCTCCTGTTTTCCAGTAATCTCCTCTCCTCTTTTCTCTTTTCTCAATTTGCCCTCTCTTATCCTCCTTTCTCCTAGCATCTCCTCCTTTCTTTTCTCCTCTCCTCCTCCTTTCTCTTCTTTTATCCTCTCCTACCATATCCTCCCTTCTTCTCTCTCCTCCTTTCCAATAATCTCCTCTTCTCTTTTTTCCTCTCCTATTCTCCATTTCTGCTCTTCTCTCTTTCTCTCCTTTCTCCTACCATCTCCTCCTTTCTTTTCTCCTATCTTCTCCTCCTTTCTCCTACCATGTCCTCCTTTCTTTTCTCCTGTCTTCTCCTCCTTTCTCCTACCATCTCCTCCTTTATTGTCTCCTATCTTCTCCTCCTTTCTCCTACCATCTCCTTTCTTTCCTCCTCTCCTCTTTTATCCTCTCCTCTCCTACCATGTCCTCCCCTCTTCTCTCTCCTCCTCTTTCCCAGTAATCTCCTCCTCCTATCCTCCCTCCTTCTCTCCTCTCCTACCATCTTCTCTCTATTCCAGTAATCTCCTTTCCCATCTTCTCTCCCCTTTTCCCCTCCCCTCCCTCCTTTCTCCTACCACCTCCACTTTTCTTTTCTCCTATCCACTCTCTCCCTCTTTCCTCCCAACTCTTTTAGACTCTTCTTCTCTTCCCCTTTCTCCTCTCCTCTTCTCCTCTCTGCTCCTACCAGCTCCAGTCTTTTGAAATAATCTCCTCCTCCTCCTTCTCTCCTTTCCTCTCCTCTCTTTTCCAGTAATCTCCCCTCTCCTCTCCCCTCCACTCTTCCTCCCGTCTCTTCCCTTCTCCTCCTCTCTCCTCCTTTCTCCTCTCCTCGCACCATCAGCGATGCCAAGACGGGGAATTTATTCCGTAGATCCGTGTTCTAATTTCTCAGAGAGAGAGAGAGAGAGAAAGAGCGAGAGACAAAGGTTTTGACTGTCCAGCCAGACAGGATTTTCTTCCTCAGTTGTTGAGTCTTGACACGCGACACTAAAATAGGCCCGGAGAAACTGGAGTTAAATCCCCTTGGATTGTTGTGGTTGTTTCTCAGTTCTCCCTTCACACACACACACACACACACACACACTGGTGGTTTTGTTGATCTGTACTGATGTGGAGAAGCCTTGTCAGACATAAGGAGGAGATGAGAATGATGGAGAGAAGGATTAGATGGGCGCGAAACAACAGCGGTTTGTCCCCTCCAGGCTGTTTGCTCCGATTTAGATGGAGCAGGATTAGCTGAGGATGAGGAGATCAGAGTAGAGTGTGTGTGTGTGTGTGTGTGTGTGTGTAGTACGCGTGTGTGTGTTTAAGACAAGTGGGCTGGTGATAGACGCTTGAGGCAAAGCTGTCAGATATTCGACCGATTTTCTTGTTGCGTTCCGTAGGTGGTGCATAGTATACCATGAAGGATGCACACACACACACACACACACACACACTCCATAACTGCTTGTGCACAGCATCGAACACTGCAGAACATACAGCATAACAACAAAAATAAAAGTTACAAAAATCCAAATGTAGTCAAAAAAGACAAATTCTGATCATGCTGCATTCAAATGTTCCCTGTTTTTTTGCATTTTTGCAGACTTTATGAGACTGGACCCAGGTCTGTGAACTCCTCTGAGCTTCAAAAGCGAAGTCAGTTGTCTCATATTATAATGCAGTGTCAGTCTGTTAAGGTGTATTTAAGGCAACATGTGCTTTGTGTGCTGTCACGACTCCAATATAAAGAAAAATCACTTATATTTTCTAGTGCTGGTAAGTTCGAGTCTTTTTGTTGATTCGTTCATTTCGACTCAGTACATCAAAACGAATCGAACTTTCCAGTTATTCTGGTTTTCAAGCTTTTTCTTATAGTGAGCTATCTGAAAAGCAGTAATTTATGCCTTTTTCCCCCTGTAACAACCCTATTCTCATAACTTATATCAGTTTGATACTACTTATTATGATGTATACTATGAATTTACATCATAAAGATTGATGTTAGCCTAAATAAATGGATAAAAAATGCATGAACTCAAATATAAAAGTGAGTTTAGGTGGGTTTAGCCTCCACTACATCGCTGTATACTACTGTGTGTGTCAATGCACTTGCAGATGGTCTGAAATTGGGGGATTCCAAATTACTGGCAGTGTATGAGGCATACAAGTACATGGTGTGTGTGTGTGTGTGTATTGAAGCAGGGAGTGAATATGGTTTTAATTGTCAGGAAGTGGTAACATGGCGGATCATCGAGCCACTGGAAAGACAGTCAGCTGTCTCTCAAATCACACTATGGTGTGTGTGTGTGTGTGTGTGTGATGAGTACTGAGTTGAGTATCACAATGAGACAGGAAATCACTGGGAGGATAAAAATTCTCTCTCTCTCTCTCTCTCTCTCTCTCTCCTCCCTCCATACAAAACACTCCCAAATAACCCGCTAATCTCTGCTTCTGCCCGCGTGCCATTCAAGGCTTCCTCCAATTAAAAAGCATTGGGGAGTTGAACCCGCCATCTTATTTATCATATTAATTAGAAACTCCCCTGACAACAAAGAGAGGCCTACAGCTGTGGAGTGGAGGAGAGGGCCTGGGAAATGAAGGAGGGTTTGATTTGTTGTCTTGCTAATGTGACACCTATTATACAGGTTAGGCCTCGAATACAAAGACGCCACAACAGCATATGGTAATTGTGTGTGTGTGTGTGTGTATGGAAAAGGCATTGGCATCAAAGGGCCTGCTTGGAATAAATAGGTTTTATTTCTGTATTTATTTCACACCGGCATCCTGAGTTTCATATGGGTGACACTTTACTTTAAATCTCATTATATGGTCATCATAAGACCATAATGATGTCATAATGCGCCATAAAGCATTATATATCTGTTATGAGGTTGTTCAAAGCTATATATTAACCCCTGGAGACCCTGCGCATATGGATCACAACAGAGTTCTGTGCCGTATTTCAAGACCTTAACATGCTAATTAAACTGGCTAATAACAACCTCATAACTGTGTCATTCTAGATTCATAATGTTTTGATGCATTATGAGATTTTCTTATGTGATTATGATTTGATTATTATGTGCTTATGATGCAACCACAATTGGCAGCATCATGGATGTCCACTGGAGAATTGGCTGTGCACAAATACCTAACAACCAGGCTACAAAAAGAGTGATACGCTACCTGAAAAAAGATTGTTGTGGTGTGGTTGTGGACCAATTCAGTAACGTTCCAAGTGAAAGTACGTTTTAGAATTCATTTTAAAATTTGAATCACTACTTTTAAAGCATGTTTGGGGTTGGCCCCGGATTATATCTCTGATTTACTAACCCTTTACGAGCCTAAATGCAGCCTGAGATCCTCCAGCAGAGGTCTATTAATAATCCCTAGGTCAAGGCTAAAAACCAGAGGAGACCGAGCCTTTGGAATCACAGCCCCACGACTCTGGAACTTCCTGCCAGAGGAGATCAGGCAGGCTAGCTCTGTTTCTTCTTTCAAATCTCTCTTAAAAACTTACTTTTTCAGAATTGCTTTCTCTTGAATCAGTTACTCTTCCATTTTATTTTGGGCTATTTGTTTTATTGTGTTTTTGTAATCCATACCTCGCGTGTCATGATTACTGTATCAATTCTACTTTTATTTTTTATCTGGTTCTCTTGTTTTTATGTCTTTGTAAAGCACTTTGTAACTTGTTTTTGAAAGTAAAGAAAAAAAAGTGAATAGTGTGATAAGGTGGATTTGTTTCCAAGTGTACGTTACTGTGACACAGTAAACTGTCTTGTCTTTAGCCCTAGTCTCTACTCCAAAACACTCATGAGTTGCAGCTTGAGAAGAGTCAGCTCAGTTAACCTGAACAAACTGTTAGCTAGCTAACTAGCCAGCAGGTTAATTTAGCAAAGCAACTCATGTTAATATGAAATAGTTACTACTATATAGTTCCCAGTCGGAAATTTCAACTGGAACGCCCCCTGAAGTCAGATTTCCGACTCGGAAAGTCGGAAGAACCTCACCAATCCCGACCTCAAAATCTAAGATGGCTGCTCCGCGCCTCAAGCTGTAGTAATATACTGTTTATTAGCACTTCTGTGTTATTTGTGTGTCATTAAATCAGTCGTACACACAGTACTGTCCAACTTCTATCTGTGGACATGTTGCTACGGTGTTTGTATGCGCAAAATACCATGTAATGCGTTGTTATCAACTGGTAGCCTATTGCTAACAATGGCTAACCTGGCTAGAGCAAACCCCACTTCCCCCACCCTGTGAAATAAAAAAAACAAATTGGTTTTCTGACTTGTAACGCGGTCAACTCGGGTGTGACGTCATTCCCAGCTCCGGCTTCTGACTTCCGAGGTAAATGGAATGCAGCATAACACTTGCTACTAGCTATGCAACATTAGTGCACAAATCAGATGTGTTTACAATAAGACAGTGAGGGCTAGCTAACCAGATGCTATGGTTAGCTAGCCACCCTGCACACCCTGCATACACTGTATACATGTTCCTATTTTTCAAATCTGTTGTAATGTTGCAATTGTTGGTTATGTCACTTTTAAATGTCCCCCCTATTCTATTATTCTTCACTATAGCTTATTATCTGCTGCTGCAAATACCCAATTTTCCCACTGTGATTTATAGTTTCATTTAATCCAAAAAGATTTTGAAATCCTGAATCACCTGCACACATCTATCAAAAGGCCTGTGATTTGTAATTTTGTGATTTGTGAAATATTTAGACTTTCTTCTCTTTAGTAACCTGTGACCAAATCCCTATCTTTAAGATTTTGTTTGATTTTCAGCGAGAGACAAATACAAATCATTTTAGAACATAAATAACAAAGCAGCTAAATACATGTTGACCCAAAATGGAGGAACTGATGAGGACTGATCCAAAGTAAGCAGGACGAAACAAAAGCAGTAGAGAGTGGGGGATAAAAGGAGAGAAGGTGTTATTAAAAAAATTGCTGTAAAAAATCCATCTGCTTGTATTGATCAGTTCAGTCAAAAGGACAAACTAGAGGGTGCGGAGAGAGTAGGAGGAACACACACACACTCAGCATTTATCTAGATGACTCAAGGATGTGTGTGTGCGTAGGCGACACACCGTTTACCCTGTCATAGTTCCTGTTGAGACCCCAGTAACCCACAGGTGAGGGTTCAGGATGGAGGGAGACATGATGAGGGAAGAGTGGAGGATGGAAGGTAGGGCTAGATCAATACAGGCTTTTTATTATAAATCAGATCTGATCTGATCCAGTCAGTGTGGTTCACCTCTGATATGATGGATATGATGCAGTTTGATATATTTATTGCAGAATTGATCTGCACTGGTTGTCTATGGGAAGAACTTAACCTGAATTGATTCTAATGAGACATTTTGATCAGATTCAATGCAAGTATCAATGTTTATTCTTATAGCAGAAGTAGGCCTAGTAGTAGGTTTCAGTGGAGAGTTTGCGTTTGAATTTGAAATAACATTTTAATAACATGATGTAGCCTATGTGGACTGCATGCATGACATGACTGTTGACAGCTGATACCATGGCAGTAAAGGATAGGGATGGAGAGTCAACTCAAAAAGAAATTCCATCACGTCTATTCTGAGAATCGATTCTACTAATGAACGGAATCGGAGCCGACTCCTGTTGCAATCTTGACTCCAAACTCTGAATTCATTCTGATATAGGCTTATCTATACTAATCTGTGTTTGACTGCCTGGGGACAGGGGAGGGAGAAATTCAATGCTAATTGGTTGAATGCCAACTGGTGTAAAACTTAAATTTTTGTGTTGATTTTCATTTGGAATTGGAATCGATTTAGAATCGATTCCATCAATTCCATTACAAGGAGTCAGAGTCGGAATCGACTCCATAAAATGTGGGACTGCCATAAATGGACTGGTCATCGAGCAGTGGATGGATGGCGTTGCACACAAACATCGGTAAGTGGAAAAAAGACGTTTTTCTGTGACAAGTGTCCTTTTGAACAAATTTTAACACTGTGTTGTATACAATTCATCAGTGTTCTTGGTAACACTTTACAATAAGGGTCACTAAGTTAAGGGTTAGTTAATGCTTAATAAGGGTTAGTTAATGCTTAATAAGCATTAACTAACCTTTAATTAACAGTTAACTAATGTGTAATTTACTAATGGTGTTCATTTTAACTAAGGTATTAATTTATACATTATTTAATAGTTTATAAAGATGACTATTAAATAATTAGTTAACATGAACACCATTAGTAAATGATTACCATACACATTAGTTAACTGTTAATTAAGGGTTAGTTAATGCTTATTAAGCATTAACTAACCCTTAACTTAATGACCCTTATTGTAAAGTGTTACCGTGTTCCTAAATATGAAATGTAAATAATATATGTACTATATCAGAACTTTAGATACTGACGACTCCCCATTCAAAGAGATAAGAGTCTTGTCTTGTTAGTCACAAGCATAGGCGTTCTCTCTTAAAAGGACTTTGATGCTAATTCTACCAGGCCGCACTTAGCGGCTATAGTCCGTTAGCTAAGTAGTCTGTTAGCAGCCAACTAGCTTCTTTTCCTTGCCTTCTCACATTAGCTAATGTTAGCTAGCTAATTAGCTTTTAGCTCACTGCTTGCACAGCAAAGCTACCCTCCTCTTTGCTGTCTTGGTATTTTTTTACTAACATGAAGATTGATTAGCGAGCGAGCTAACACTGGCTGTCTCTACAACATAAATGCAGTCCAAACAAGATCATTTTGACGTGTTCACTTTAGTTCTGTAATGAATTTCTCTGAAGCAATACTCAGATGGATGAATAGGGGGTTGGTATGAGGGACAAAGGGAAGAGGCAGGAGGGGATGAAAGAATAGAGTGGCAATTGGAGAAGGCATTGAAGAAGTGAAGACAGTGACATCGGCGGCTTCAGTCCAAAATATATTGGTACCGTCTTCAAAAACCCACATTGGTGGAATCCTAGTGGAGAAGTGAAGGGAGAGACATGGATGGAGGTGGAGAGGGATGATCAGATCTGGAGGAGAGAGAGGATGATAAATGAGTCGCGGATATCCGGCCTTCATTTAACTTTACCTGAACGAGGAAACTATAACAAGCCCACAACACACACACACACACACACACACACACACTCTCTCTCTCTCTCTCTCTCCGTCTCTATGCCGTTCTCACAGTGTCTCTCTGTTCTCTCTCTTTCTCTTTCAAGCCTATTGAGTTTTGATAGACATTGTCACTGTGTGTGTGTGTGTGTGTGTGTGTGTGTGTGTGGGTGTGCGTGTGTGTGTCAGTCCAGCCATCTGGTTACCAGGGCATTGTTTATTCTGTCACAGCTCAATATTTGCCCATCCATCTCGCATCCCACTGGAAATGATGAGTGTGTGTGTGTGTGTGTGTGTTTGTGGCGTATGTGTGTGTGTTGGATTTTGTTGTCATTCTTAGTCTTTTGACGAAACTGTAGATAAGATCTAGTCATATTTTGCCATTTTATGAGTTTTTTGCAGCAAAATTACATGTATATATCTTTTAAAATTAAACCTTTTTTTTCCAACAAGTGCTTGATGAAGAAAAAAAGGAATGAGACTAAAATTCTTAATGTCAGTTGGTCATGCATGGCTATTGTTCATACCGGTTAAGGTCTTCTTCAGGTTAATCTGATTACATGACCCTTTGATAACCTGTGAGTCTCCCTGTTTCCATGAATAAACCAGTTAACAGAATATTCCCCTCTCTGTTTGACCAGTAAGGTAGTTGAGGTTAATTACCGTCATAGCCTTTATTAATATGAAAATGAACAACCACTGGGCCACTTGTTGCATCAACCAACATAAAAAGGTATTATTTCCTGGACCAACAACAATCCCCTTAAAGGATAAGGCTGGTGCTTTTTAATGCATTTCTTACCGTCAACAAATCCTATGAAAATAACAAAATCAGCAATGAATTTGTTTTGCCAACAAGTCTCGTCCATGTAGCCGGTGCCCAATGCAGCCATGTCCCAGCAGCTATAGAACTCCATTGTATTAAAAAACAATTAAAAACATGTCAAAGAGCCATGTCGTTGCTCTGCAGCATATTTCATCATCACGATACACCGGGCCAGCCGACTTTTTCCTCAAACAACTTAATAAGCCGGCTGTAAACACATTTTCCATCTCAGGAAAGTAGTTCCGTAGCACAGAAAATAGTCCCCGGCATAATGAAGAATTTGTTCCCATTTGAATTTGATTTGGTAATAACTACAACAGCCTGACTTTTCATGGTAACGGTTAGCGATTTTTTAAACTGAAATTATGTTGCTATGAGCTGTATTTAAAGGTTTTTAGCTTACAATTGGAGCCAATGACTTCCAGTTTGAAGGCTAAAAACGGCACGTGGGAAGTGGGAAAGTAACGGGAGTAGAGCAAACGCATTATTGATGTTGTTATTTTCATAGGATCTGTTGATGATAAGAAATGTTTTTCAAAACACCAACCATATCCTTTAAAATATATAGAGGCGCCTATGTGGAAAATCCCATGTGAAACACATGACATCACATGGGCAATATGTGGAACACATGTGCTTTGTACATGGGACGTGTGGTTTTGGAACATTTTCAGGTGCTCCACATGTTATAACATGTGATAACATTTCCCAGGTGATAACATGTTTTTCCACATGTACACATGAGTGGTTATTTTGTAAAACAGTAACTTATCTTATGTTTCTAGTCATATTGGCATGTGCTTTTCCTATTGATGTGTGTATTTGTATTTGTATATTTGTGTACATAACTTGGGTACTTTGTAGTGTCTATATTGTGTATTTCTGGGAATAATGTGACCCTGAATGGTGAATTGTGGGTGTTTAAGATGGCAAGTCTGTATATGCTTTTAAGTCTGATGAAGAGGCTTTGGCTCAAAGCGTCACCTGGGTGCTGAAGAAAAGCATTGAGATGGGAGCTGTCAGTGTGTAATGGCCGGGGTCCTGATTCACCTCAGCAGAAGAGAAGTATTAGGCAGGCCTTTATTAGAGACAGGCCTTCATTTCCTTTGGCAGGTCCACAGTGCACAGTGAGTCTGAAAGTGATAGAATTTACTGCTGTTCTGTAAAGAACTATAATCTAGTCTTTTTAGGCCTATAGGCTGAACATTTTACTGGTATAGACAACTGATGTCAGATACTACTACTACTACAACTACTACTGCTACTACTACTGATAATGATAATGAATATCTGGCCAAAATAATCATGGAAAATAATTAACTACTTTATATATGGTACCAGAACATATTGATCATCAGTCTTGCCAACAAAGCATCAATGCATCAAAGTGGAATGAAACAAAAACTGCTGAAGCCACAAAAGTGAATCAGAAAAGCTCTCTGTCATGTATTGACTAATAATAATGTATAACATATTATGCAGTAGAGTAATGTTTGACTAATGAATTTCAAGGCTTTCGCCCCAGTATGTTTCTATGGTAACGAGATAAACATGTCAGTGTGTTCCACTACATGCAACATCTCTTTTTGGTCACATATTTTGTCATATTTTAGTAATGTTAATGATATTTTAGGATATAAATATTGTTGATTGGTTAGACTTTGGTTGGACTTGGGTTAAGATTAGTTAAAATAAGGTTTAAGGTTAAAGTTAGTTTAGAATTAGGACTTGGTTTTTAGGTTAAATTTAGTAGGATTAGGCTTAGATTAGGATAAAGGGTTAAAGTTAGTTTAGGATTGGAAGGATGAGAAGGTCCTCATAGGTATAGGAATACAAGGATGAGTGTGTGTGTGTGTGTGTGTGTGTGTGTGTGTGTGTGTGTGTGTGTGTGTGTGTGTGTGTGTGTGTGTGTGCAGCGCAGTGCCAAAGCCAGGGTGTAATTTTCCATTTGGCTGCTGGACAGAAAGATGCATGTTGGCCAGACATGATCTACGTTTTGCAGTAAACACACACACACACACATGCCAGAATGGAGATATTAAATGTCACTGTGTGTGTATGTGTGTGTGTGTGTGTGTGTGTGTGTGTGTGGTTGGGCGAGCATATACACCACCAGTCTAAATGCAACTGCTTTGACATAGCAGTGCACTTAACACAGGAAAGGGCAAATATCTTTGTGAGAGACGTTATTGCCATGTTTCTCCATCTCCGTCTCTTTCCCTCCGTTGGGACACTTCCCTCTCATCTTTCTATCTACATCTCCTCTCTTCCCCTGCCCTCGCTTTGTCATATAGATTGTCGCCATCCGCGCCATTCTCCTCCTCCATCCGTCCGTCTCTGATCTCCTGCTGCCGTTGGAGCATCAAAGGTGTTCAAGAGGTTTGCCATCTAGCCTTCCTCCCCGCAGAACCCCCTTCATCTTCTTCAAACGGAGGAAAGTGCAAAGGCTAACTGCGGTTTCCAGGCTTCCTCTCTTGTTCCCCCGTCTCTCTCTCTCTCTCTCTCTCTCTCTGTCTATCTTCCTCGATGTCTCTCTCTCTCTCTCCTCTATCCTGGCCTTTGCCATTAAGCGAAGTGTCTGGGCAAGGAAAGTTTATTTCTGAGTCTATATGGTTGATGTTCTATAGGATGAGACTGAGCGTGGCCTCGGCCCCTCTGATCTTCAGATGTTCAATCTGTGTATGTTGGACTGAATAGAGTTACACTGTGAGAGGTAGTAGAAGAAATAAGTGACTTACTTTGAAAAATATATGCAGTGTTGAGGGGCAACGTGTTGCAGTAATATCATTACATTTTCCCGCAAAAAGTAGTGTAATGAAAGCTATTTTAAGCTATTTTAGGTGAGAAAAAGCAGAAAAGTCTAGATTCTCTGGTGGAATTATTGCCACTACTTTGATTTTATCCAGTAAAAGGACAACAGGAACTTTGGATATTGCTGTTATTTGGTTTCCTGATCATTCACAGGAGAGGAAACTGACTTATTCCGATTTTTGAAGGGAAGAGAAGATGCAATCGTCAATTTTGGGGATGTAATGTAAAAGTAATATAACAAATAGTGCAACGGATAGCACAAATTAAGGAGTAATAAGTAAAGTAATACTATTACTTTCAAAATGGGTAAAGAGTAATGAGTAATATGTTACTTTTTTGGAGTAACAGTTTAAACCATCACCCCAACCTATACACCCCAACCTATACCTATATGTAAAGGATATTCCATGTAATGCATCAATATTTAAACTAATATTAAAAAAGTGAATTTGTTCATCTTTCCACACAAATTGTACGATTCGGCACACTCAAAAAAAGTAGGACTTTATTGCAGCATGGCAAGAATGACATAAAAAAAAAAAAAATAGTAAAAATCAAAAAGTAGCAAGAATCTTTTCTTCACAAATCTATGTAAAAATTGAAACCCAAACTCTGAGAAAGACACTATCAGCCAGTATCACCCTGATCAAGGTGTTCTAAGAAAAATATCTAAGTGCTGTAGTTTGAAATATCCTTGGCACAATGCCTCCATGATAAAAGCATTTGTATAAAACTTAAAAAGGTGATGGCATCTTGGATTCAGCATAAATACATATCAAATTTACTTTAGAATGGCTGTATTCCAGCATATTAACCTGTATATTAGAAAATGGAAGTTTTTTTAAGTACACAATAATACTCTTTAAGTACTTGACAATTTGCCAAAGAGATAACTTTCAAGGATATAACACCAAAAGTGAAGGTTCCATAACTCTCAATAAATATTTTTTAGCAGCAAGAAGGCTGCAGCTCAAATTGTGAAGATACTCATGGCATGGAAACACTTGGTCCATTTATTTTCTGCTGGAGAATAATATCACATATCTCATAAATTAGTTCGCCTTACAGTACCTTTCCATAGGTTAATGCACAGGTTAATACACTGGAACAAAGCCATTGTGAAGTGCTACCATACATCTAAAGGCTGTTGAATAGTACAGCTAACATCAATTACCACATAAGTGACAACTGAATGTATTTAGAGGAAGAATCCCCCTTCAGGTAGTGTTCCACTGTTAGATGTTCAATGCATTCCAGGAGTTACTTTGTGATGAAGTGTTGTCATTTACTTTTTCGTTGTACCCACTTTCCCTCAACTGCCTCGTCTACTTCTACTTCAGTTAGTGATTTCCTACGTTTCCCAGAATGCCTTTCAGCAACCCCCAGAGAACGTGCCTTTCAGCTGTGGGATAGCTCTTCTACGATGGATTTCTCCCTGTGTGATTGTTGAACGTCTCTTGGTGCAACATGGCGGCTCTAGAAAGAAGTCTTTGATTCTGAGGGACTGACACCAAAACCTGACGTTTACCGCTGATGTTTTACATCCTGAAACATTTTCTCCTATTAAACTACATTGTAGCCGTGCTCGAAATATCTCAACATGACGTCATGTTGTCTGCGTCTGCGGGAATAAGAAAAATAAACCAAACAACGAAAGGAATGCAAACCAAGCATGAAAGGTATATCACCAACAGCTGTATTTAAACAGCGCTGACCTTAATGGTTGTTTTTATCCCGTCCCTCTGGCCAATCCACCACAGTACAAGTCATGCAACTGTTTCTGAACAGCAAGAACAAATTTTGTCAAATTTATGTCCTTCATAAACCTTAGATCTCCAAAGTATCAACCACAGACCTTGAATGGATAGAACGGTCCTTCCACGGTCATGGTAATTTGGCTAGTACAGCATAAAATGGCAATTATGGAATTTTAAGGGTTAATAGTCAGGACATTAAGGCTGTAAAGCAGTGGTCGGCAACTAGCGGCCCGCGGGCCAAAACTGGCCCGCCTGTAATAGTATCTGGCCCGCCAGATGACACTGAAAATCTCTGATCTTGCCATGCTTTGTGTCGTGGTGCCGTCGTATATTGTATTCCTTGCAAACTGCAACAACTTCGTTGCAGATTAGACAGACTGGTTTGGCGTTAATAAAATCAGGTAAGATGAATGCATACTTGTCTTTCCAGTCTTCTTTGTACGTCCTACCTTCGCTGTCAACTTTTCTTTTCATTGCTTTTGACAGTGACATTTTGTCTTGCTAGCTATCAATGTTTTGCTAATGTCTCTGTGCACACAATGTAACCTCCCGCACAATAACGCGGGTAACGATGTAACGCGAGAGTAACGTACGTCGGATATCCAATCCTGAGTCCATAAAATAATTATTACAATACGTTAGTTAGGCTCAAAGAAGTAGTCATTTTCAAAATGGAAATGATACACATTTATTATTAACTGTGTGGAGAGGGGAAATATGAGATTTACACACATTCATGTCTTAAAAGACAGTCTGTCGGTGATTAAAGACAGCAGTCACATTATCAGCAGGTTACTATTATAAGCTGTTTTATAACGCAGCCACAGAGTGGAGCAGGAGACAAAGCAGTAATAACACACTAATAACAGTCTGTGGCAAATTCAAGTTACTTTATTTTAAACAAATAACTTTCTTAAATTACTCTTTTGTACAATATATAATAGTATAGATTAGGAAAAAAAAGTTTTGTTTGGTAGAAAAAAACGGTTCTGTCCAAGATATTATGTTTTGGCCCACCATTCAGTTGCTTGGAAAATATTTGGCCCGAGGCCAAACGTACTTGCCGACCCCTGCTGTAAAGTCTTGGTTACGACATGGGAAGTCATGTACACGATATGCTTGGCGTTCAAGTGGTTAAGTCGTGAGAGCACCGCTGCTAGGCACCGCTGCTAGGCACCACTGCTAGGCAACGCTGCTAGGCAACGCTAATATTAACGTTACTGTCGGCGTCTAGAAGCCACCGAGGCTATCAATTTAGCTAGCTAGCGAGCGGGTAACGTAATGCAGGAAATGCAAAGGCATAATGACAGAGGAAAAAGATGAGGCCGTTGGGAATATCAACATTTTCCTCAGACATATTATAAAATTACTAAGAAAAACTCTATACGACTAAAATTACAATATTAACTTACCATCCATCGAAAAATGAACTTCCATGGCCTCCACCATTTCTGAAAACGTCAACAAACATGTAACAACTCGTGAACTCGGAGCTTTCCGAAAATTTCCACTTCCGAAGTCGTGAATACCACAGGAGAGGGGCGTTCATATGGACTCTTATCGTGAACACGGTAAACACGACCCCATTTGAAGGCACCATCTGTTACACTGTGCAGATGTGTCTGTTAGCAAACTGTCAAAACTCAACTGAAATCTATCGTTAGCGACGAGGCTAACATAGCTTTCTTAAGGACTGTCTTTCTCTTGCTAGCTCTTCTAGTCAACATCAGCATCTTAGCTCTCCTCTCACCTCAGCGACTTGTAAGTCAGTTTATACTGAAGCTAGCCTAGCGGTTCACATCAAAATGGCCGCCGCTCCGACTGTGAATGGAATTCCCGCTCTATCCATTCAAGTTCTGTGGTATTAACATTTCAGAACGGAGGTAAGTACTGTAGTTGATATTACCATTGACACCCATGCATTTCTTACATTTCACAATATATTGTCACTATCTGGACATAGTTTAGTGGATGGAGACATTGTCACAGATTAAAAAAAGAAAACAACATTGTGGATAGGTTGCACTGTAACAGAGAGTTTTGCTAAAATTCATGTGACTGTGTAGAGTGTGTATGCAAGTGTGTGAGAGGGTGACTAGCCAGTATCCCCTGCAGCTGCTCTTGACTGTTTACACACACACACACACAGAAACACAAGTGTAGAGATGAGGGATAGGCTATTCCTATGTTTGTTTGCTGGTTGTACTTCATGAG